>NW_027187814.1:0-61756 GCF_041381155.1 Argopecten irradians
TTTTGACCCCATCCTTCAGGCCCGGGGGGGTCAGCCCCATCATTTGCAAAATTTTGAATCCAAACCCTATAAGGATGTAACCATTGCATTATGAGCGTAATCCCATGTTAAGTTGCAGAGAAAAAGTCATTTATATGGAAATTGACCACTTTTGACCCCGCCCCTCAGGCCCCCGGGGGTTCAGCCCTATATTTGCACAATTTTGAATTCCCACACTATAAGGATACTACCATTGTATTATGGGTGCTATACCGTGCTTAGTTTCAGAGAAGAAGTCGTTTATATGGAAATAGCCAAATTGGCCACTTTCGACCCCGCCCCTCAGGCCCCCTTGGGGTCAGCCCCATCATTTCCACAATTTTGAATCCCCACCCTATAAAGATGCTACCATTGCATTATGGGTGCTATACCATGCTTAGTTTCAAAGAAGAAGTCGTTTATATGGAAATAGCCAAATTGGCCCCTTTTGACCCCGCCCCTCAGGCCCCCTGGGGGTCAGCCCCATCATTTGTACAATTTTGAATCCCCATCCTATAAGGATGCTACCATTGCATTATGGGTGCTATCCCATGCTTGGTTTCAGAGAAGAAGTCGTTTATATGGAAATAGCCAAATTGAACCCTTTTGACCCCGCCCCTCAGGCCCCCCGGGGGTCAGCCACATCATTTGTACAATTTTGAATCCCCAACCTATAAAGATACTACCATTGCATTATGAGTGCTATCTCATGCTTAGTTTCAGAGAAGAAGTCGTTTATATGGAAATAGCCAAATTGACCCCATTTGACCCCGCCCCTCAGGCCCCCGGGGGTCAGCCCCATCATTTGTACAATTTTGAATCCCCACCCTATAAGGATGCTACCATTGCATTATGGGTGCTATCCTATGCTTGGTTTCAGAGAAGAAGTCGTTTATATGGAAATAGCCAAATTGACCCCATTTGACCCCGCCCCTCAGGCTCCCGGGGGTCAGCCCCATCATTTGTACAATTTTGAATCCCCACCCTATAAGGATGCTACCATTGCATTATGGGTGCTATCCCATGCTTGGTTTCAGAGAAGAAGTCGTTTATATGGAAATAGCCAAATTAACCCCTTTTGACCCCCGCCCCTCAGGCCCCCGGGGGGTCAGCCACATCATTTGTACAATTTTGAATCCCCACCCTATAAGGATGCTACCGTTGCATTATGGGTGCTATCCCATGCTTGGTTTCAGAGAAGAAGTCGTTTATATGGAAATAACCAAATTGACCCCTTTTGGCCCCGCCCCTCAGGCCCCTGGGGGGTCAGCCCCATCATTTGTACAATTTTCAGTTAGTAGCCCATAAGGATGCTACCAGCCAAATTTTGTTGAAATCCGACCAACGGTTATGGAGAAGAAGTCGATTGTTGACGGACGGACGGACGGACGGACGACGGACGACGGACGACGACGGACGACGGACGACGGACGACGGACGACGGACGACGGACGCCACGGTATGGCATAAGCTCACCTTGGTCCTTCGGACCAGGTGAGCTAATAAATTGGACAAATGAGAATAAAATGATATTCGTCCTCAATATCACGATGAGGGTCACAAAACTGACAAACACGCTCACTTCTATCTAAATTTGAAAAACGTCCAGATTCAATGTACAAGTTATGTGCCGATAACCTTATTTTTGTCAATACAATACGATTTTTGTTTGGAATATACTTTGTCAAATAAGTTTGTAAAACAACTTGATTCACCAGGAGACGATATAGATAGCACTTAGAAGAGTTTTCTAATATAGATGTCAACTCTTGAAAAGCTATATCATTAATTCTTTGTCTGATTATTGGTAAAATATTTGATGGAACAACTTTATGCTGGTTTACCCAAACATCACCAAAACCATGACTGTACAATATATCTTTAACACATTCTACCCAATTAAATACTTTGTTCGATTTTGGTAAATTCAATAAAACATTATAAGCAGTTTTTAAAATACAGTTATTAGAATTTATAATTTTAAACCAGTATTTTATCATTCGATACTTTCTGGTGTAAAAAAGAGGAAAACGCCCAAGTTCAAAACAAGAGGCCCAGAGGGCCTGTATCGCTCACCTGGTTTGTAATGCCAAGTAATATTCTGGATACAGGTTCATTGTTTATTTTCTGAAGAAATTTGAATATTTACCTCTAATTCTCCTATTGGGCCCCACCATTCCTGCCCCCTGGGAGTCAGAGCCAAAATTTATACAAGCTCTGTTCCCCTTCCCCCAAGGATGTTTGTGGCCAAATTTGGTTATAATCCATGCAGAACTCTATCACTAGTAGCGATTTATAGGATTTACCTTTATTTCCCCTATTGGGCCCTGCCCCTCCTGCCCCCAGGGGGTCAGAGCCAAAATTTATACAAGTTCTGTTCCCCTTCTCCCAAGGATGTTTGTGGCCAAATTTGGTCACAATCCATGCAGAACTCTAGGACAAGTAGCGATTTATAGGATTTACCTTTATTTCCCCTATTGGGCCCCGCCCCTCCTGCCCCGGGGGGGGTCAGAGCCAAAATTTATACAAGTTCTGTTCCCCTTCCCCAAAGAATGTTTGTGGCTAAATTTGGTTACAATCCATGCAGAATTCTATGACTAGTAGCGATTTATAGGATTTACCTTTATTTCCCCTATTGGGCCCCGCCCCTCCTGCCCCCGGGGGGTCAGAGCCAAAATTTATACAAGTTCTGTTCCCCTTCTCCAAAGGATGTTTGTGGCCAAATTTGGTCACAATCCATGCAGAACTCTAGGACAAGTAGCGATTTATAGGATTTACCTTTATTTCCCCTATTGGGCCCCGCCCCTCCTGCCCCCGGGGGCTCAGAGCCAAAATTTATACAATTTCTGTTTCCCTTCCCCAAGGATGCTTGTGGCCAAATTTGGTTACAATCCATGCAGAACTCTATGACTAGTAGCGATTTATAGGATTTACCTTTATTTCCGCTATTGGGCCCCGCCCCTCCTGCCCCCGGGGGGTCAGAGCCAAATTTTATACAAGTTCTGTTCCCCTTCCCCAAAGAATGTTTGTGGCGAAATTTGGTTACAATCCATGAAGAACTCTATGACTAGTAGCGATTTATAGGATTTACCTTTATTTCCTATATTGGGCCCCGCCCCTCCTGCCCCCAGGGGGTCAGAGCCAAAATTTATACAAGTTCTGTTCCCCTTCTCCTAAGGATGTTTGTGGCCAAATTTGGTCACAATCCATGCAGAACTCTAGGACAAGTAGCGATTTATAGGATTTACCTTTATTTCCCCTATTGGGCCCCGCCCCTCCTGCCCCCGGGGGCTCAGAGCCAAAATTTATACAAGTTCTGTTCCCCTTCCCCCAAGGATGCTTGTGGCCAAATTTGGTTACAATCCATGCAGAACTCTATGACTAGTAGCGATTTATAGGATTTACCTTTATTTCCCCTATTGGGCCCCGCCCCTCCTGCCCCCAGGGGCTCAGAGCCAAAATTTATACAAGTTCTGTTCCCCTTCCCCCAAGGATGTTTGTGGCCAAATTTGGTCACAATCCATGCAGAACTCTATGACTAGTAGCGATTTAAAGGAAATGTTGACGGACAGACAGACGGACGGACGGACGGACGGACGACGGACGACGGACGCCGCGCCATGGCATAAGCTCACCGGCCCTTCGGGCCAGGTGAGCTAATAAACCATTACATTGCATGTGGATTTTTTAACATGTAATACCTTTTTACAGAATTCAAGCTGTATCTTTTCAATATCTGGAGCTTTACAGCCACCCCAGACTTCCGATGCATAACTTAATACACTGTTAACATATGTATCAAATAAATTTAAAAGAGTAACAAAATTCATTTGCATAGATTTACATTTTGAAAACAAAGCAAACACAGCCTTTCGCCCTTGTTCTGACAACTTTTTTTGTAATGCATTAAACTTACTATTAAATTTAAAAACAACTCCCAAATACGTAAATTGGTCTACAACTTCCAACTGTTTGTCATCATAAAACCAACAATCTTCTTTACGTAACTTGCCACTTTTTCTAAAAACCATTATTTTAGTTTTTTTCAACATTCACAGTTAGATTCCACGTTTCACAATAATTATGTAGGCTGTTCAGCATGTTTTGTAAATCTCTGGCAGATTCCGCAAACAAAACTAAATCATCAGCATACATCATGAGAAAAAGGCTTAACTCACCAAATTGGTAATCATTTACTCCATGTTCTATAAAATAGTTTTCAAAGTCATTAACATACAACGAAAACATTATCGGTGACATAATTTCTCCTTGAGCGAGGCCCATATTGTTTATAAAAAAATTTGAACATCTCCCATTTACAGTTACACAAGATTTTACTTGGCTATACATTGATTTAATAGTTTTAAGTAAGTTTCCTCTAATTCCAAGTTGAGATAATTTAAACCACAATTTGCATCTATCTATAGAGTCGAAAGCTCTTTTAAAATCCACAAAACAGCAAAATAATCTTTTATTATCATTAAGAGATTTAGTAATAATAGAATGGAGCACAAAAATAGCATCAACTGTACTTAATCCAGGGCGAAACCCAAATTGGGCATCAGTAACAACACTGTTTGATTCCGACCATTGTATAAGGCGATTATTTAAAATTGATGTAAAAAGTTTTGCCATACAGCTAAGAAGACTAATACCTCTATAATTGGCAGGGTCACTACGGTCTCCTTTCTTATAAACTGGTATAATTACAGCAGTTGACCAAGCTTCAGGGAAAATACCTGAGTTCAAAACATTATTGAAAATTTTATTAAGAACAGGATTCAAGCATGTACTGCATTCGATAAGATATTCGTTAAGAATGCCATCCAGGCCGTGAGATTTACCTCTTTTCAACCCCCTAATAGCCTTTTCAATTTCCTGAGTGGTAATGGGTTTATCTAAATCCTCAAACACAGTAGAGTCATCCGTATTATCATGGTGAGCCTGGTCATAATTATTAACAGAAAGCTCTTTGAAATGATCATAAAAATCAGATATATGTGCTGTTGGGTTAACTCGTTTCCTAGATGAAATTTTTTTATAAAAATATCTAGGGTTATGTTTCTTTAAATGATCCAATATATCACCTTCTACCTTCCTATACATGTTTTTACGCTTCCTCTCAGCTATTTTGTATTCTCGTTTACTTGCGTGTAGCTGTTGGCGATTACTGTGGGATTTGTCTCTATTAAATACTTTTAACTTATATAAATACCGACCTCTTAATCTTTGTAGTTCTTCATCAAACCATGGTTTGTTTTCCTCGGACACACGTGAATGAGACCGGAAGTTCTGGTCTGACCTCGCACGTGCTGACCTCTCAGGTCGCTCATCTGCCTGTTCTACTTTCGTGAATGGAGATAGTAAATTTGTCAACTCATGCGTGACATTGTGAACACATGTGTTTATAGACTCAGGAGTTATTTCCCCTTCAATATCACTTGCAGCGTTAATCCTATCAATATTATAACGTATTGTTGTAACACATTGATTCTTAAAACTATCGTCCCATTTATACACAGACCTCTTAGTACCTGACAGATCTACATTAACATTATCACATGTACCAGATAAATCTGATTTAATTTCGATATGTAGAGGAGCGTGATCTGAAAATTCTGTGAAACTACAGACAATAAAATTATCAATAAATGAAATTAGCTGGGGATGCACAATAAGGTAATCAATTACACTCATACCGCTTCTACCATGGAATGTAAAATCACTGGAAAAAGTAAATTTATTTCTTCCGTTCATTATTCTTAGGCCAGATGCCTTACATAGATTTAACAGTCTTGTACCATATTCATTCAATACCGTGTCAGGATTAATTCTTTTGTCAATGTCAACATCTGTATCATATGTAATAAAACTTTGCAAATGTTGTTGTATATTCTGATTTATATAATCTTGTCTAATGAAATCATCATCCGTACGTGTTCTGCTATTCAAGTCACCAAAAACCATAACATCACCCTTACTTGAATATTCAGCAATACAGCTTTCAAGTTCAAAAAATAAATCACAATTATAATACTGATAGTAATTGGAATTGACAGGAGGGATGTATACACCCGCTACATATAGATCATTTTCACTGCCTAGTAGTATTTTATCTAATTTTATCCAGGCTATTGAATCAAAAAGTATTTTATCAACTGTGACACTTTTTTTAAGATTTTGATTGATCAATATAACAATACCTCCTCCCTGTGCGTGTCTTGTCAATTTTCGTGGGATACAAAAACAATCATATCCGCAAAAGTTAAGAGAAAAATCATTTGCTATCCAACATTCAGTCAAAAATACAATATCGTATGTTCTTATATAATTAGTAAAAGCTTTTTCATCTAATTTATTATTGAGACCACCATTAATGTTCCACGAGATTATCTTTAAATGTCTCTTATTGTGTCCAATCTCTGCGTGTTCCTATTTTTTCCCAGCTCGTCCTTTCTGTGGGCTTTTCACATTCCGTGTGGAAGCATGGCCTGTATACAGGTTACCATCGATATAGAGCTTGTCCTTCACTATTACGGCCCGCTTCCCTTCATCGCGCGCTTTTTTACATATGGGCCATAACTCTTGACGGACAGCTTGTATTTCCTTCGGGTACTGCTCACTTATGTAGATATCCGACCCAATCAGTTTCCTAGAATTTTTACATACATCTTCCCGTTGGTGATATGGACATATGTTGTGATCAAATTTTACTCTTCCCTAACACTCATCACTTGATAGAGTTAAGTTTAATTCTGACACTGGCACCTGGTGCACTATATAAATCCCTGCTTTATCCATTTCAAATCACTTTCATTTACTTGTACTATAAGGCAAGACATCAGTAAAAGACTAAAAGGTAAGTCTTATTCTTTCTCAACATAAATCCTGTGCTACAACAAAAGTATATCAACCAATATCCAAAATCATACTAATTAGCTCTAGTCTGTGCTGGCATACAAATGGCACCATTTCTGAAAACATGTTTTCATCAATTCAATCAGAACATTTCTTGGATACTAATAATGGAATTAACTGCATGACTCTTTCCTAGTACTTGCTATGTGTTGTTGTGAAAATCTTCAGTAGCACTAGCCTGTGCTTGTAGAGAGCAGGTTTACTCTTCATTACTGCTATCACCTCACCTAGTTGCTCCCAAATGACATGATGTGTGCTGCATTTCCTTTCCCAATACATGCTATGTGCTGGTTTGAAATTACGCAATTAGCACTAGCCTGTGCTGGTAAAGGGATGCTGTCTGATCTGCTTTGAACCTTTTCTCATTTTCCTATATCAATAGTTACTTGCTATTTCTTTGTCAAACTTTAATAGAATTTTCAGGTTAGGCATGTTTATGATTTCCTGTTCTTTCCTAGTACTTGCCATGTGTTAGCTACATTTTAAGTGCTAGCACTAGCCTGTGCTGGTAGAGAATTGGTGAAAACCTCATCTAGAATTTTAGTTAGGTTATCTCCCCTGATCTCCCAATACAGTACTCTTACAATTTGGCTTGGACAATGACCGTGCTTGACTGCACACCATTGACACAAGTACATTGTTTTCTTAAATCAAACACCACTTCCCTAATGAAAACACAAATTGAATCTTGGACATATGTTGTGTCAAATTTTACTCTTCCCTAACACTCATCACTTGATAGAGTTAAGTTTAATTCTGACACTGGCACCTGGTGCACTATATAAATCCCTGCTTTATCCATTTCAAATCACTTTCATTTACTTGTACTATAAGGCAAGACATCAGTAAAAGACTAAAAGGTAAGTCTTATTCTTTCTCAACATAAATCCTGTGCTACAACAAAAGTATATCAACCAATATCCAAAATCATACTAATTAGCTCTAGTCTGTGCTGGCATACAAATGGCACCATTTCTGAAAACATGTTTTCATCAATTCAATCAGAACATTTCTTGGATACTAATAATGGAATTAACTGCATGACTCTTTCCTAGTACTTGCTATGTGTTGTTGTGAAAATCTTCAGTAGCACTAGCCTGTGCTTGTAGAGAGCAGGTTTACTCTTCATTACTGCTATCACCTAGTTGCTCCCAAATGACATGATGTGTGCTGCATTTCCTTTCCCAATACATGCTATGTGCTGGTTTGAAATTAGCAATTAGCACTAGCCTGTGCTGGTAAAGGGATGCTGTCTGATCTGCTTTGAACCTTTTCTCATTTTCCTATATCAATAGTTACTTGCTATTTCTTTGTCAAACTTTAATAGAATTTTCAGGTTAGGCATGTTTATAATTTCCTATTCTTTCCTAGTACTTGCCATGTGTTAGCTACATTTTAAGTGCTAGCACTAGCCTGTGCTGGTAGAGAATTGGTGAAAACCTCATCTAGAATTTTAGTTGGGTTATCTCCCCTGATCTCCCAATACAGTACTCTTACAATTTGGCTTGGACAATGACCGTGCTTGACTGCACACCATTGACACAAGTACATTGTTTTCTTAAATCAAACACCACTTCCCTAATGAAAACACAAATTGAATCTTGGACATATGTTGTGTCAAATTTTACTCTTCCCTAACACTCATCACTTGATAGAGTTAAGTTTAATTCTGACACTGGCACCTGGTGCACTATATAAATCCCTGCTTTATCCATTTCAAATCACTTTCATTTACTTGTACTATAAGGCAAGACATCAGTAAAAGACTAAAAGGTAAGTCTTATTCTTTCTCAACATAAATCCTGTGCTACAACAAAAGTATATCAACCAATATCCAAAATCATACTAATTAGCTCTAGTCTGTGCTGGCATACAAATGGCACCATTTCTGAAAACATGTTTTCATCAATTCAATCAGAACATTTCTTGGATACTAATAATGGAATTAACTGCCTGACTCTTTCCTAGAACTTGCTATGTGCTGTTGTGAAAATCTTCAGTAGCACTAGCCTGTGCTTGTAGAGAGCAGGTTTACTCTTCATTACTGCTATCACCTAGTTGCTCCCAAATGACATGATGTGTGCTGCATTTCCTTTCCCAATACATGCTATGTGCTGGTTTGAAATCAACGATTAGCACTAGCCTGTGCTGGTGAAGGAATGAAGTCCAATCTACATTCATCTCTTGCTTTTCAAGCTTATCATAGTGACTTTTTCAATTGGCCTGACTCTTTCCTAGTACTTGCTATGTGCTGTTGTGAAAATCTTCAGTAGCACTAGCCTGTGCTTGTAGAGAGCAGGTTTACTCTTCATTACTGCTATCACCTAGTTGCTCCCAAATGACATGATGTGTGCTGCATTTCCTTTCCCAATACATGCTATGTGCTGGTTTGAAATTAGCAATTAGCACTAGCCTGTGCTGGTAAAGGGATGCTGTCTGATCTGCTTTGAACCTTTTCTCATTTTCCTATATCATCTTACTGTTGATGCAGTATCAATAGTTACTTGCTATTTCTTTGTCAAACTTTAATAGAATTTTCAGGTTAGGCATGTTTATAATTTCCTATTCTTTCCTAGTACTTGCCATGTGTTAGCTACATTTTAAGTGCTAGCACTAGCCTGTGCTGGTAGAGAATTGGTGAAAACCTCATCTAGAATTTTAGTTGGGTTATCTCCCCTGATCTCCCAATACAGTACTCTTACAATTTGGCTTGGACAATGACCGTGCTTGACTGCACACCATTGACACAAGTACATTGTTTTCTTAAATCAAACACCACTTCCCTAATGAAAACACAAATTGAATCTTGGACATATGTTGTGTCAAATTTTACTCTTCCCTAACACTCATCACTTGATAGAGTTAAGTTTAATTCTGACACTGGCACCTGGTGCACTATATAAATCCCTGCTTTATCCATTTCAAATCACTTTCATTTACTTGTACTATAAGGCAAGACATCAGTAAAAGACTAAAAGGTAAGTCTTATTCTTTCTCAACATAAATCCTGTGCTACAACAAAAGTATATCAACCAATATCCAAAATCATACTAATTAGCTCTAGTCTGTGCTGGCATACAAATGGCACCATTTCTGAAAACATGTTTTCATCAATTCAATCAGAACATTTCTTGGATACTAATAATGGAATTAACTGCCTGACTCTTTCCTAGTACTTGCTATGTGCTGTTGTGAAAATCTTCAGTAGCACTAGCCTGTGCTTGTAGAGAGCAGGTTTACTCTTCATTACTGCTATCACCTAGTTGCTCCCAAATGACATGATGTGTGCTGCATTTCCTTTCCCAATACATGCTATGTGCTGGTTTGAAATTAGCAATTAGCACTAGCCTGTGCTGGTAAAGGGATGCTGTCTGATCTGCTTTGAACCTTTTCTCATTTTCCTATACCTAATCTTATTCTGTTGATGCAGTATCAATAGTTACTTGCTATTTCTTTGTCAAACTTTAATAGAATTTTCAGGTTAGGCATGTTTATAATTTCCTATTCTTTCCTAGTACTTGCCATGTGTTAGCTACATTTTAAGTGCTAGCACTAGCCTGTGCTGGTAGAGAATTGGTGAAAACCTCATCTAGAATTTTAGTTGGGTTATCTCCCCTGATCTCCCAATACAGTACTCTTACAATTTGGCTTGGACAATGACCGTGCTTGACTGCACACCATTGACACAAGTACATTGTTTTCTTAAATCAAACACCACTTCCCTAATGAAAACACAAATTGAATCTTGGACATATGTTGTGTCAAATTTTACTCTTCCCTAACACTCATCACTTGATAGAGTTAAGTTTAATTCTGACACTGGCACCTGGTGCACTATATAAATCCCTGCTTTATCCATTTCAAATCACTTTCATTTACTTGTACTATAAGGCAAGACATCAGTAAAAGACTAAAAGGTAAGTCTTATTCTTTCTCAACATAAATCCTGTGCTACAACAAAAGTATATCAACCAATATCCAAAATCATACTAATTAGCTCTAGTCTGTGCTGGCATACAAATGGCACCATTTCTGAAAACATGTTTTCATCAATTCAATCAGAACATTTCTTGGATACTAATAATGGAATTAACTGCATGACTCTTTCCTAGTACTTGCTATGTGTTGTTGTGAAAATCTTCAGTAGCACTAGCCTGTGCTTGTAGAGAGCAGGTTTACTCTTCATTACTGCTATCACCTCACCTAGTTGCTCCCAAATGACATGATGTGTGCTGCATTTCCTTTCCCAATACATGCTATGTGCTGGTTTGAAATTAGCAATTAGCACTAGCCTGTGCTGCATTTCCTTTTACATGCTATGTGCTGGTTTGAAATTAGCAATTAGCACTAGCCTGTGCTGGTAAAGGGATGCTGTCTGATCTGCTTTGAACCTTTTCTCATTTTCCTATATCAATAGTTACTTGCTATTTCTTTGTCAAACTTTAATAGAATTTTCAGGTTAGGCATGTTTATGATTTCCTATTCTTTCCTAGTACTTGCCATGTGTTAGCTACATTTTAAGTGCTAGCACTAGCCTGTGCTGGTAGAGAATTGGTGAAAACCTCATCTAGAATTTTAGTTAGGTTATCTCCCCTGATCTCCCAATACAGTACTCTTACAATTTGGCTTGGACAATGACCGTGCTTGACTGCACACCATTGACACAAGTACATTGTTTTCTTAAATCAAACACCACTTCCCTAATGAAAACACAAATTGAATCTTGGACATATGTTGTGTCAAATTTTACTCTTCCCTAACACTCATCACTTGATAGAGTTAAGTTTAATTCTGACACTGGCACCTGGTGCACTATATAAATCCCTGCTTTATCCATTTCAAATCACTTTCATTTACTTGTACTATAAGGCAAGACATCAGTAAAAGACTAAAAGGTAAGTCTTATTCTTTCTCAACATAAATCCTGTGCTACAACAAAAGTATATCAACCAATATCCAAAATCATACTAATTAGCTCTAGTCTGTGCTGGCATACAAATGGCACCATTTCTGAAAACATGTTTTCATCAATTCAATCAGAACATTTCTTGGATACTAATAATGGAATTAACTGCATGACTCTTTCCTAGTACTTGCTATGTGTTGTTGTGAAAATCTTCAGTAGCACTAGCCTGTGCTTGTAGAGAGCAGGTTTACTCTTCATTACTGCTATCACCTCACCTAGTTGCTCCCAAATGACATGATGTGTGCTGCATTTCCTTTCCCAATACATGCTATGTGCTGGTTTGAAATTAGCAATTAGCACTAGCCTGTGCTGGTAAAGGGATGCTGTCTGATCTGCTTTGAACCTTTTCTCATTTTCCTATATCTAATCTTATTCTGTTGATGCAGTATCAATAGTTACTTGCTATTTCTTTGTCAAACTTTAATAGAATTTTCAGGTTAGGCATGTTTATAATTTCCTATTCTTTCCTAGTACTTGCCATGTGTTAGCTACATTTTAAGTGCTAGCACTAGCCTGTGCTGGTAGAGAATTGGTGAAAACCTCATCTAGAATTTTAGTTGGGTTATCTCCCCTGATCTCCCAATACAGTACTCTTACAATTTGGCTTGGACAATGACCGTGCTTGACTGCACACCATTGACACAAGTACATTGTTTTCTTAAATCAAACACCACTTCCCTAATGAAAACACAAATTGAATCTTGGACATATGTTGTGTCAAATTTTACTCTTCCCTAACACTCATCACTTGATAGAGTTAAGTTTAATTCTGACACTGGCACCTGGTGCACTATATAAATCCCTGCTTTATCCATTTCAAATCACTTTCATTTACTTGTACTATAAGGCAAGACATCAGTAAAAGACTAAAAGGTAAGTCTTATTCTTTCTCAACATAAATCCTGTGCTACAACAAAAGTATATCAACCAATATCCAAAATCATACTAATTAGCTCTAGTCTGTGCTGGCATACAAATGGCACCATTTCTGAAAACATGTTTTCATCAATTCAATCAGAACATTTCTTGGATACTAATAATGGAATTAACTGCTGACTCTTTCCTAGTACTTGCTATGTGCTGTTGTGAAAATCTTCAGTAGCACTAGCCTGTGCTTGTAGAGAGCAGGTTTACTCTTCATTACTGCTATCACCTAGTTGCTCCCAAATGACATGATGTGTGCTGCATTTCCTTTCCCAATACATGCTATGTGCTGGTTTGAAATTAGCAATTAGCACTAGCCTGTGCTGGTAAAGGGATGCTGTCTGATCTGCTTTGAACCTTTTCTCATTTTCCTATACCTAATCTTATTCTGTTGATGCAGTATCAATAGTTACTTGCTATTTCTTTGTCAAACTTTAATAGAATTTTCAGGTTAGGCATGTTTATAATTTCCTATTCTTTCCTAGTACTTGCCATGTGTTAGCTACATTTTAAGTGCTAGCACTAGCCTGTGCTGGTAGAGAATTGGTGAAAACCTCATCTAGAATTTTAATTGGTTCTCCCCTGAATCTCCTCAATACAGTACTCTTACAATTTGGCTTGGACAATGACCGTGCTTGACTGCACACCATTGACACAAGTACATTGTTTTCTTAAATCAAACACCACTTCCCTAATGAAAACACAAATTGAATCTTGGACATATGTTGTGTCAAATTTTACTCTTCCCTAACACTCATCACTTGATAGAGTTAAGTTTAATTCTGACACTGGCACCTGGTGCACTATATAAATCCCTGCTTTATCCATTTCAAATCACTTTCATTTACTTGTACTATAAGGCAAGACATCAGTAAAAGACTAAAAGGTAAGTCTTATTCTTTCTCAACATAAATCCTGTGCTACAACAAAAGTATATCAACCAATATCCAAAATCATACTAATTAGCTCTAGTCTGTGCTGGCATACAAATGGCACCATTTCTGAAAACATGTTTTCATCAATTCAATCAGAACATTTCTTGGATACTAATAATGGAATTAACTGCCTGACTCTTTCCTAGTACTTGCTATGTGCTGTTGTGAAAATCTTCAGTAGCACTAGCCTGTGCTTGTAGAGAGCAGGTTTACTCTTCATTACTGCTATCACCTAGTTGCTCCCAAATGACATGATGTGTGCTGCATTTCCTTTCCCAATACATGCTATGTGCTGGTTTGAAATCAACGATTAGCACTAGCCTGTGCTGGTGAAGGAATGAAGTCCAATCTACATTCATCTCTTCCTTTTCAAGCTTATCATAGTGACTTTTTCAATTGGCCTGACTCTTTCCTAGTACTTGCTATGTGCTGTTGTGAAAATCTTCAGTAGCACTAGCCTGTGCTTGTAGAGAGCAGGTTTACTCTTCATTATTGCTATCACCTAGTTGCTCCCAAATGACATGATGTGTGCTGCATTTCCTTTCCCAATACATGCTATGTGCTGGTTTGAAATTAGCAATTAGCACTAGCCTGTGCTGGTAAAGGGATGCTGTCTGATCTGCTTTGAACCTTTTCTCATTTTCCTATACCTAATCTTATTCTGTTGATGCAGTATCAATAGTTACTTGCTATTTCTTTGTCAAACTTTAATAGAATTTTCAGGTTAGGCATGTTTATAATTTCCTATTCTTTCCTAGTACTTGCCATGTGTTAGCTACATTTTAAGTGCTAGCACTAGCCTGTGCTGGTAGAGAATTGGTGAAAACCTCATCTAGAATTTTAGTTGGGTTATCTCCCCTGATCTCCCAATACAGTACTCTTACAATTTGGCTTGGACAATGACCGTGCTTGACTGCACACCATTGACACAAGTACATTGTTTTCTTAAATCAAACACCACTTCCCTAATGAAAACACAAATTGAATCTTGGACATATGTTGTGTCAAATTTTACTCTTCCCTAACACTCATCACTTGATAGAGTTAAGTTTAATTCTGACACTGGCACCTGGTGCACTATATAAATCCCTGCTTTATCCATTTCAAATCACTTTCATTTACTTGTACTATAAGGCAAGACATCAGTAAAAGACTAAAAGGTAAGTCTTATTCTTTCTCAACATAAATCCTGTGCTACAACAAAAGTATATCAACCAATATCCAAAATCATACTAATTAGCTCTAGTCTGTGCTGGCATACAAATGGCACCATTTCTGAAAAAAATGTTTTCATCAATTCAATCAGAACATTTCTTGGATACTAATAATGGAATTAACTGCCTGACTCTTTCCTAGTACTTGCTATGTGCTGTTGTGAAAATCTTCAGTAGCACTAGCCTGTGCTTGTAGAGAGCAGGTTTACTCTTCATTACTGCTATCACCTAGTTGCTCCCAAATGACATGTGTGCTGCATTTCCTTTCCCAATGCATGCTATGTGCTGGTTTGAAATCAACGATTAGCACTAGCCTGTGCTGGTGAAGGAATGAAGTCCAATCTACATTCATCTCTTCCTTTTCAAGCTTATCATAGTGACTTTTTCAATTGGCCTGACTCTTTCCTAGTACTTGCTATGTGCTGTTGTGAAAATCTTCAGTAGCACTAGCCTGTGCTTGTAGAGAGCAGGTTTACTCTTCATTACTGCTATCACCTAGTTGCTCCCAAATGACATGATGTGTGCTGCATTTCCTTTCCCAATACATGCTATGTGCTGGTTTGAAATTAGCAATTAGCACTAGCCTGTGCTGGTAAAGGGATGCTGTCTGATCTCTGCTTTGAACCTTTTCTCATTTTTCCTATACCTAATCTTATTCTGTTGATGCAGTATCAATAGTTACTTGCTATTTCTTTGTCAAACTTTAATAGAATTTTCAGGTTAGGCATGTTTATAATTTCCTATTCTTTCCTAGTACTTGCCATGTGTTAGCTACATTTTAAGTGCTAGCACTAGCCTGTGCTGGTAGAGAATTGGTGAAAACCTCATCTAGAATTTTAGTTGGGTTATCTCCCCTGATCTCCCAATACAGTACTCTTACAATTTGGCTTGGACAATGACCGTGCTTGACTGCACACCATTGACACAAGTACATTGTTTTCTTAAATCAAACACCACTTCCCTAATGAAAACACAAATTGAATCTTGGACATATGTTGTGTCAAATTTTACTCTTCCCTAACACTCATCACTTGATAGAGTTAAGTTTAATTCTGACACTGGCACCTGGTGCACTATATAAATCCCTGCTTTATCCATTTCAAATCACTTTCATTTACTTGTACTATAAGGCAAGACATCAGTAAAAGACTAAAAGGTAAGTCTTATTCTTTCTCAACATAAATCCTGTGCTACAACAAAAGTATATCAACCAATATCCAAAATCATACTAATTAGCTCTAGTCTGTGCTGGCATACAAATGGCACCATTTCTGAAAACATGTTTTCATCAATTCAATCAGAACATTTCTTGGATACTAATAATGGAATTAACTGCCTGACTCTTTCCTAGTACTTGCTATGTGCTGTTGTGAAAATCTTCAGTAGCACTAGCCTGTGCTTGTAGAGAGCAGGTTTACTCTTCATTACTGCTATCACCTAGTTGCTCCCTTGACTTTTCAAGCTTATCATAGTGACTTTTTCAATTGGCCTGACTCTTTCCTAGTACTTGCTATGTGCTGTTGTGAAAATCTTCAGTAGCACTAGCCTGTGCTTGTAGAGAGCAGGTTTACTCTTCATTACTGCTATCACCTAGTTGCTCCCAAATGACATGATGTGTGCTGCATTTCCTTTCCCAATACATGCTATGTGCTGGTTTGAAATTAGCAATTAGCACTAGCCTGTGCTGGTAAAGGGATGCTGTCTGATCTGCTTTGAACCTTTTCTCATTTTCCTATACCTAATCTTATTCTGTTGATGCAGTATCAATAGTTACTTGCTATTTCTTTGTCAAACTTTAATAGAATTTTCAGGTTAGGCATGTTTATAATTTCCTATTCTTTCCTAGTACTTGCCATGTGTTAGCTACATTTTAAGTGCTAGCACTAGCCTGTGCTGGTAGAGAATTGGTGAAAACCTCATCTAGAATTTTAGTTGGGTTATCTCCCCTGATCTCCCAATACAGTACTCTTACAATTTGGCTTGGACAATGACCGTGCTTGACTGCACACCATTGACACAAGTACATTGTTTTCTTAAATCAAACACCACTTCCCTAATGAAAACACAAATTGAATCTTGGACATATGTTGTGTCAAATTTTACTCTTCCCTAACACTCATCACTTGATAGAGTTAAGTTTAATTCTGACACTGGCACCTGGTGCACTATATAAATCCCTGCTTTATCCATTTCAAATCACTTTCATTTACTTGTACTATAAGGCAAGACATCAGTAAAAGACTAAAAGGTAAGTCTTATTCTTTCTCAACATAAATCCTGTGCTACAACAAAAGTATATCAACCAATATCCAAAATCATACTAATTAGCTCTAGTCTGTGCTGGCATACAAATGGCACCATTTCTGAAAACATGTTTTCATCAATTCAATCAGAACATTTCTTGGATACTAATAATGGAATTAACTGCCTGACTCTTTCCTAGTACTTGCTATGTGCTGTTGTGAAAATCTTCAGTAGCACTAGCCTGTGCTTGTAGAGAGCAGGTTTACTCTTCATTACTGCTATCACCTAGTTGCTCCCAAATGACATGTGTGCTGCATTTCCCTTTCCCAATGCATGCTATGTGCTGGTTTGAAATCAACGATTAGCACTAGCCTGTGCTGGTGAAGGAATGAAGTCCAATCTACATTCATCTCTTGCTTTTCAAGCTTATCATAGTGACTTTTTCAATTGGCCTGACTCTTTCCTAGTACTTTTGCTATGTGCTGTTGTGAAAATCTTCAGTAGCACTAGCCTGTGCTTGTAGAGAGCAGGTTTACTCTTCATTACTGCTATCACCTTAGTTGCTCCCAAATGACATGATGTGTGCTGCATTTCCTTTCCCAATACATGCTATGTGCTGGTTTGAAATTAGCAATTAGCACTAGCCTGTGCTGGTAAAGGGATGCTGTCTGATCTGCTTTGAACCTTTTCTCATTTTCCTATACCTAATCTTATTCTGTTGATGCAGTATCAATAGTTACTTGCTATTTCTTTGTCAAACTTTAATAGAATTTTCAGGTTAGGCATGTTTATAATTTCCTATTCTTTCCTAGTACTTGCCATGTGTTAGCTACATTTTAAGTGCTAGCACTAGCCTGTGCTGGTAGAGAATTGGTGAAAACCTCATCTAGAATTTTAGTTGGGTTATCTCCCCTGATCTCCCAATACAGTACTCTTACAATTTGGCTTGGACAATGACCGTGCTTGACTGCACACCATTGACACAAGTACATTGTTTTCTTAAATCAAACACCACTTCCCTAATGAAAACACAAATTGAATCTTGGACATATGTTGTGTCAAATTTTACTCTTCCCTAACACTCATCACTTGATAGAGTTAAGTTTAATTCTGACACTGGCACCTGGTGCACTATATAAATCCCTGCTTTATCCATTTCAAATCACTTTCATTTACTTGTACTATAAGGCAAGACATCAGTAAAAGACTAAAAGGTAAGTCTTATTCTTTCTCAACATAAATCCTGTGCTACAACAAAAGTATATCAACCAATATCCAAAATCATACTAATTAGCTCTAGTCTGTGCTGGCATACAAATGGCACCATTTCTGAAAACATGTTTTCATCAATTCAATCAGAACATTTCTTGGATACTAATAATGGAATTAACTGCCTGACTCTTTCCTAGTACTTGCTATGTGCTGTTGTGAAAATCTTCAGTAGCACTAGCCTGTGCTTGTAGAGAGCAGGTTTACTCTTCATTACTGCTATCACCTAGTTGCTCCCAAATGACATGTGTGCTGCATTTCCTTTCCCAATGCATGCTATGTGCTGGTTTGAAATCAACGATTAGCACTAGCCTGTGCTGGTGAAGGAATGAAGTCCAATCTACATTCATCTCTTCCTTTTCAAGCTTATCATAGTGACTTTTTCAATTGGCCTGACTCTTTCCTAGTACTTGCTATGTGCTGTTGTGAAAATCTTCAGTAGCACTAGCCTGTGCTTGTAGAGAGCAGGTTTACTCTTCATTATTGCTATCACCTAGTTGCTCCCAAATGACATGATGTGTGCTGCATTTCCTTTCCCAATACATGCTATGTGCTGGTTTGAAATTAGCAATTAGCACTAGCCTGTGCTGGTAAAGGGATGCTGTCTGATCTGCTTTGAACCTTTTCTCATTTTCCTATACCTAATCTTATTCTGTTGATGCAGTATCAATAGTTACTTGCTATTTCTTTGTCAAACTTTAATAGAATTTTCAGGTTAGGCATGTTTATAATTTCCTATTCTTTCCTAGTACTTGCCATGTGTTAGCTACATTTTAAGTGCTAGCACTAGCCTGTGCTGGTAGAGAATTGGTGAAAACCTCATCTAGAATTTTAGTTGGGTTATCTCCCCTGATCTCCCAATACAGTACTCTTACAATTTGGCTTGGACAATGACCGTGCTTGACTGCACACCATTGACACAAGTACATTGTTTTCTTAAATCAAACACCACTTCCCTAATGAAAACACAAATTGAATCTTGGACATATGTTGTGTCAAATTTTACTCTTCCCTAACACTCATCACTTGATAGAGTTAAGTTTAATTCTGACACTGGCACCTGGTGCACTATATAAATCCCTGCTTTATCCATTTCAAATCACTTTCATTTACTTGTACTATAAGGCAAGACATCAGTAAAAGACTAAAAGGTAAGTCTTATTCTTTCTCAACATAAATCCTGTGCTACAACAAAAGTATATCAACCAATATCCAAAATCATACTAATTAGCTCTAGTCTGTGCTGGCATACAAATGGCACCATTTCTGAAAACATGTTTTCATCAATTCAATCAGAACATTTCTTGGATACTAATAATGGAATTAACTGCCTGACTCTTTCCTAGTACTTGCTATGTGCTGTTGTGAAAATCTTCGTAGCACTAGCCATGTGCTTGTAGAGAGCAGGTTTACTCTTCATTCTGTTATATCACCTAGTTGCTCCCAAATGACATATGTGTGCTGCATTTCCTTTCCCAATGACATATGCTATGTGCTGGTTTGAAATCAACGATTAGCACTAGCCTGTGCTGGTGAAGGAATGAAGTCCAATCTACATTCATCTCTTCCTTTTCAAGCTTATCATAGTGACTTTTTCAATTGGCCTGACTCTTTCCTAGTACTTGCTATGTGCTGTTGTGAAAATCTTCAGTAGCACTAGCCTGTGCTTGTAGAGAGCAGGTTTACTCTTCATTATTGCTATCACCTAGTTGCTCCCAAATGACATGATGTGTGCTGCATTTCCTTTCCCAATACATGCTATGTGCTGGTTTGAAATTAGCAATTAGCACTAGCCTGTGCTGGTAAAGGGATGCTGTCTGATCTGCTTTGAACCTTTTCTCATTTTCCTATACCTAATCTTATTCTGTTGATGCAGTATCAATAGTTACTTGCTATTTCTTTGTCAAACTTTAATAGAATTTTCAGGTTAGGCATGTTTATAATTTCCTATTCTTTCCTAGTACTTGCCATGTGTTAGCTACATTTTAAGTGCTAGCACTAGCCTGTGCTGGTAGAGAATTGGTGAAAACCTCATCTAGAATTTTAGTTGGGTTATCTCCCCTGATCTCCCAATACAGTACTCTTACAATTTGGCTTGGACAATGACCGTGCTTGACTGCACACCATTGACACAAGTACATTGTTTTCTTAAATCAAACACCACTTCCCTAATGAAAACACAAATTGAATCTTGGACATATGTTGTGTCAAATTTTACTCTTCCCTAACACTCATCACTTGATAGAGTTAAGTTTAATTCTGACACTGGCACCTGGTGCACTATATAAATCCCTGCTTTATCCATTTCAAATCACTTTCATTTACTTGTACTATAAGGCAAGACATCAGTAAAAGACTAAAAGGTAAGTCTTATTCTTTCTCAACATAAATCCTGTGCTACAACAAAAGTATATCAACCAATATCCAAAATCATACTAATTAGCTCTAGTCTGTGCTGGCATACAAATGGCACCATTTCTGAAAACATGTTTTCATCAATTCAATCAGAACATTTCTTGGATACTAATAATGGAATTAACTGCCTGACTCTTTCCTAGTACTTGCTATGTGCTGTTGTGAAAATCTTCAGTAGCACTAGCCTGTGCTTGTAGAGAGCAGGTTTACTCTTCATTACTGCTATCACCTAGTTGCTCCCAAATGACATGTGTGCTGCATTTCCTTTCCCAATGCATGCTATGTGCTGGTTTGAAATCAACGATTAGCACTAGCCTGTGCTGGTGAAGGAATGAAGTCCAATCTACATTCATCTCTTGCTTTTCAAGCTTATCATAGTGACTTTTTCAATTGGCCTGACTCTTTCCTAGTACTTGCTATGTGCTGTTGTGAAAATCTTCAGTAGCACTAGCCTGTGCTTGTAGAGAGCAGGTTTACTCTTCATTACTGCTATCACCTAGTTGCTCCCAAATGACATGATGTGTGCTGCATTTCCTTTCCCAATACATGCTATGTGCTGGTTTGAAATTAGCAATTAGCACTAGCCTGTGCTGGTAAAGGGATGCTGTCTGATCTGCTTTGAACCTTTTCTCATTTTCCTATACCTAATCTTATTCTGTTGATGCAGTATCAATAGTTACTTGCTATTTCTTTGTCAAACTTTAATAGAATTTTCAGGTTAGGCATGTTTATAATTTCCTATTCTTTCCTAGTACTTGCCATGTGTTAGCTACATTTTAAGTGCTAGCACTAGCCTGTGCTGGTAGAGAATTGGTGAAAACCTCATCTAGAATTTTAGTTGGGTTATCTCCCCTGATCTCCCAATACAGTACTCTTACAATTTGGCTTGGACAATGACCGTGCTTGACTGCACACCATTGACACAAGTACATTGTTTTCTTAAATCAAACACCACTTCCCTAATGAAAACACAAATTGAATCTTGGACATATGTTGTGTCAAATTTTACTCTTCCCTAACACTCATCACTTGATAGAGTTAAGTTTAATTCTGACACTGGCACCTGGTGCACTATATAAATCCCTGCTTTATCCATTTCAAATCACTTTCATTTACTTGTACTATAAGGCAAGACATCAGTAAAAGACTAAAAGGTAAGTCTTATTCTTTCTCAACATAAATCCTGTGCTACAACAAAAGTATATCAACCAATATCCAAAATCATACTAATTAGCTCTAGTCTGTGCTGGCATACAAATGGCACCATTTCTGAAAACATGTTTTCATCAATTCAATCAGAACATTTCTTGGATACTAATAATGGAATTAACTGCCTGACTCTTTCCTAGTACTTGCTATGTGCTGTTGTGAAAATCTTCAGTAGCACTAGCCTGTGCTTGTAGAGAGCAGGTTTACTCTTCATTACTGCTATCACCTAGTTGCTCCCAAATGACATGATGTGTGCTGCATTTCCTTTCCCAATGCATGCTATGTGCTGGTTTGAAATCAACGATTAGCACTAGCCTGTGCTGGTGAAGGAATGAAGTCCAATCTACATTCATCTCTTCCTTTTCAAGCTTATCATAGTGACTTTTTCAATTGGCCTGACTCTTTCCTAGTACTTGCTATGTGCTGTTGTGAAAATCTTCAGTAGCACTAGCCTGTGCTTGTAGAGAGCAGGTTTACTCTTCATTACTGCTATCACCTAGTTGCTCCCAAATGACATGTGTGTGCTGCATTTCCTTTCCCAATACATGCTATGTGCTGGTTTGAAATCAACGATTAGCACTAGCCTGTGCTGGTGAAGGAATGAAGTCCAATCTACATTCATCTCTTGCTTTTCAAGCTTATCATAGTGACTTTTTCAATTGGCCTGACTCTTTCCTAGTACTTGCTATGTGCTGTTGTGAAAATCTTCAGTAGCACTAGCCTGTGCTTGTAGAGAGCAGGTTTACTCTTCATTACTGCTATCACCTAGTTGCTCCCAAATGACATGATGTGTGCTGCATTTTCCTTTCCCAATACATGCTATGTGCTGGTTTGAAATTAGCAATTAGCACTAGCCTGTGCTGGTAAAGGGATGCTGTCTGATCTGCTTTGAACCTTTTCTCATTTTCCTATACCTAATCTTATTCTGTTGATGCAGTATCAATAGTTACTTGCTATTTCTTTGTCAAACTTTAATAGAATTTTCAGGTTAGGCATGTTTATAATTTCCTATTCTTTCCTAGTACTTGCCATGTGTTAGCTACATTTTAAGTGCTAGCACTAGCCTGTGCTGGTAGAGAATTGGTGAAAACCTCATCTAGAATTTTAGTTCGGTTATCTCCCCTGATCTCCCAATACAGTACTCTTACAATTTGGCTTGGACAATGACCGTGCTTGACTGCACACCATTGACACAAGTACATTGTTTTCTTAAATCAAACACCACTTCCCTAATGAAAACACAAATTGAATTTTGGACATATGTTGTCTCAAATTTTTACTCTTCCCTAACGCTCATCACTTGATAGAGTTAAGTTTAATTCTGACACTGGCACCTGGTGCACTATATAAATCCCTGCTTTATCCATTTCAAATCACTTTCATTTACTTGTACTATTAGGCAAGGACAATCAGTAAAAGACTAAAAGGTAAGTACGTTTTTGACGTAATTTTCTTATACTATTGTCGTTGTAATGCCTGGTATGTCCCGCTCGGGGTCAGCGTCTGGGCATGCTTCATGGGGTTTCCCATTTCTATGAACGGGACCCACATGATGCATTCCCCTATGTCCGCCCTTGTCATGAAGTCCTTCAGAACTTTGGCCAGTTGGATAGATCACGGCTCTTGGCCAGGCCGGCATACACCAAGGCGATTAGTTCACCACCGTAAGAGGGTATTCGTCGCATCTTACGGGAGGGATAGGATGAAGGAAGCAAGCTTCTAGTTATGTTTCTGTTTCCTGTCCTCGGTATGTTCCTGTCTCCCTACAGGTTCTTCTCGAGAATCAGGGGGTGTGGTCCCTCCTGTCCAGGATGTTCCTGGAGTAGGTGAGGGGCAGCCCTGACCCTGACGTTTCTCGGGTCTAGGGTCGAATTTGGCTGGGAATGTTCGTAAGCTTTCCATGCTTACCTTCGGGTAGGGACTTACCAGCCGCCGGTCCTTTGAAGTTGTCAGCGGCTCCCGTCCTGCCCAGTGGTTGTATTTTTGCTGTTTGGGGGCGGTCCTTGCTGCGGAACATATTCGTCCGAGTTTGGGTTCAAGGGACAACAGACTTCCTTTCTGGTTTGTCCGTTTCCACTGGGATTAGTGTATGCGCAGCTCGTTCTAATCCCATGGTTGCATCAATTCTGGTGTCCCAACTTTCCCTCAGCCGTCCAGTTACCTGAGGTCCCGGTGACCCTATTAGAGTCCGCTCCTGAGTGTGCTGTCACATGCTCGGGTTTTCCCAGGTGGGTCAATCTCTCAGGGTCCTGGGTTTGTTGGTCAGGTGTACGTACACGATATTTCGGCCTCCTTTTCCCCCTGGGCTTAGGGTATACGGGTGCCTGCGGGCAAACCATCCTTGGGACCCCCCCCAAAACCAGCCTGCGGATGGTTTTGATCGAGTTTCAGCAGGCATCATTATATCCCAGTATAGTTATGAGAAAACCTAGCCCATAATACATGTCCCGGGTTGGTTTCCACTTGGAGGGAGTGGTGGTCCAACCTCGTCCTTTGGTCAGGGTTGGCCAGCCCCAGTGTCTCAGGCAGGCCAGTTTGGCCAGTTCTGGGGTCACTCCCAACCCACGTGACCTTTTCCGTATTTTCAGGGGATACGGTTTTTAACCCCATGGCTATTCCTTCTTGGAACCCTTGGGTTTGGTCTCTCCCTCTGCGGGAGACCTGTCACCCCGCATCTTCGGTTGCTAGGATTGATTGCTCCCCCCCAACCTACTGCTGGCTCGCGGGGTGCCGGTCCTAAGATAAAGGTTCGCACGGACCTTTAGGACTTCTGCTTCTCGTGCAGTCCCGTTTGTCTCGAGTCCATAAGGGTCGTCAGCTCTTCGACCGTTAGGTCGAAGCCCTCAGCTTCTGTGAGTACCGTAGGAGTTCGGCTCCTAAACGCCACTTGTTGGAAGCCTGCTCAGGAGAGTTTTCCTGAGTTTTTTGTGTCTCCTTTTGCTGGCCCTTTTTCTCCCCGTTTGGGACCTCGGTGCCCAGTTAGGCAACGAGGAGGATATGGACTGTACCACAGATGAGGTCGTGGGTTCGGCAGAGGATGATCGATGTTGGTTCATTCTCTCCCCTGGCACTGCTCCGAGTATTGACCAAGTCTGGTTTCATATTTGTCGGATGCCATGTGGATCCTCAGGTTGAAGTTTTCGCAGGAGGAAGGGTGACCTCGAGGTATCATGCTGCAGGTGTGGATGCGCCCAGCAGGTTCTTGTCTGGGATGCGGGTCCCTTAGGTGGGCCGATAGTATCTCCGGATTCTCGAGGGGCGGAGGGTTTGCCCACCACCTTCCGCATCATCCATCCCGGAGTCCATACCACCCTTTTGGGTTCTTTGGTGGCTCCACGGGCCTGCATCTGCTCAGTCAGATCGCTCACTGCCAGAAGGCACTATTGTTTCTGTCAGCTCTGGCCACTGCCCAGTCTCGAGTTATGGAGATAGAATACTTCTTCATCTCGCCCACGCCTGGGTGCTTTGCCGGGTTGCAGCTCAGTGTTGGTGATTTATCCAGAGGTTAGTGGCCTCTGATTATGCCGATTCACTCGATGGACTGCTGTCCTCTCAGGCTACAGCTAAGCTGGGGAGTCTAGAGAATTGGCACAGCTTGGATCACCGGCAAGTCAGTAAGGGACCAGTGGTGGTGTTCGGCTATACCAATAGGAGCACCACAAGATGGGAGAGGCTAGCTGATGAGCCTTTCCATTCAAATTCTGTCTTATATTAGACTTTCTGACGGTTAATTATGTCTATATAGGGCGATCCGATGTGCCTGAGAGTCGGATATCTGAGAACAGAGCAGGCCGACATTCCAGGACAGAGAATATACCCTCTGCCCTGAATAGGGCATTGAGGAGCCTTGGCGTCTTTACAGGTGTCATTGCTCGCCAATGTCTTGTTGGCTAGGCGTTTTTTCTGTGTTGAAAAACCGGACGAAAACTAAAGAAACTTATGAATTCCCGGTCGGAAGATACCTTACCGGTCCCGATTGTTGGACTGCCCCTATTCTCTGGGTCCACTCTTTTAGGAGGGACTCTTCCCTTCTGTTCAGAAGGATTTGAAGGAGGACTCGGTCGCTTCTGCAACCTTCTTTTGAAGAAAGATTGCAGACCGTGAAGGCCAGTACCTCGCAGGGGTCCCGTGCCTCCCCAAGAAGAAAGAAGCGAAGAACTTCAGCTCCTCAGTCTACTGCACAGCCGAAGTCGAAGCCCCTTACTTCAAGGGCAACAAGGGGAAGGGTAAGAAGGGCAAGAACCCTCCTTGGGGGTAATAAAGGAAAGAAGAGTTCCTGACTCTTTTTTTTCTCCCCCCTCCTTGGCCAATTCCAGACGAGAGGCGGGGTCTGTTCTGGAGGACTCCGCTCCTCTAAGTTTTAGATTTCCGGATTCCATTCTCCCGCAGGAATTCAGTAATTTCGGGTTAGGAAGCGATTTCTCCCGCCTGAAGGAGGGTCTGCGATCTTCCTCGATCGACCGATCCTTCCTGTAGGAGGTCGTCTGTTTCCTTCTTCCTCCCCAGAGTGGAAGGAGAAATCACAGAGGACACATGGGCCTTGATTCTGAAGTGGTCAAGGAAGGGGGGGGGCATTCCCCTCTTGCGGGATCCGCCCTTGGCATCAAGACCTATCTTCTTCCCTCCTCCGGGGGGGATCCAGAAAAAGGCACTGCCATCCAGGAGCAAGGAAGTAAGGACCATGCTTTTAAAGGGCTACGCAGCGGTCGAGGAGGTTGACCTATGGTGGGAATGCACTCCAGGCTTTTATTTCAGAATAGTTTCTGCGTTTCGGAAAAAGTCCAGGATGCTTGGCGTCCCATCATAGATCTAAGTGCCTTCAACAGGCACGTATGATTCTCCTCACTTCAAGATGGTAGAGACTCCAGACACGAGCAGCATTCATAGCTTCGGCTGAAGAGAGGGGGATGTGGGCTACTGTCAGTAGATCTGAAGGATGCCTAGCAGACTTCCACAGCAATTCCCATCAAGAAGTCGGCACGGGATATTCCTCCGTGTTCACTCTGCAACGGGAAGGTTAATTTTCAGTTCCGGGCCATGCCTTTCGGGCTTCACGACAGCTCCCTTTGGTTTTCACCAATCGCTGCATTGCAGGTTGTCGCCATAGGGAAAGAGTTATCTGCACTCCTGGGGCAGGGAATAGATGTTCACATCTTATTTTCGACGACTTTCCCTCATGCTCCACCGCCTAAGGTGCGGGAGGAATCTTTGGTGCAGCATCACCCGTCTGGTCCTGAAACTTCTTAAGCATAAAGTCGGCTTCATATCCTTCAAGAGCAGAAGTCCGAGGTCTCCCCTTCCCTCGAGACTTTGTCTTCCTGGGAGGGGTAAACGTTTTTTTTCAACACGGATTTCAGGGCATTGCCCTTCCACCTTTGGAGAAGTTCGAGAAGGCCAGAGATCTTTGCTACTGACCTTCATCAGTTGGTCACACGTCCAGGGTGCGTTGGTTTCTCAGTTTTCTGGGTTAATCTCAACTCTCCCTGGCAGATGTAGTCCCCTTGGGAGACTTCACAATCAGACCTGCTCTACAGATGTGTGCTCCTCGCGAATAACTGTGGTTCCTGCTCACAGCACTGGAGAATGGGAGGCTTCGCTTCCTCTCAACCAGTCGTTGGTGAAGGAGTTTATGCACGGTGTGTGGACTCTCAAAGACAATGTATCTTACAGGGTCGGGTTTCCGTTGTCCAAGCCAGCTCCCACCATGACCTTGTTCACGGACCGCGTCCCATGGTGACAGGTTGGGGGGGCTTATCCAGACGATGGCTCTCCATTGCACCGGTACGCGGTGGGAATGGTCTGGGGATCAGCTCTCTCGAGCACATCAATGTGCTGGAGATGAGGGGTGAGTTCTGTTGGCTTTGCAGGCTTTTCGAAAGATTCTGCATTCCAAGGTGGTCTTTTTGCTTTAGTGTGGCTACGGACAACTCTACAGTTGTCGCGTATCTGGGAGAGACAGGGGGGGGGATACAAGAGGTCCCACGTCCATATTTGTGACCCTCGCTATCCGTGTTCTTACTTCTCTGTCAGGAAACGGCACAAGTTGACTATAGTCAAGTCAAGCATCTTTCAGGCAGGTTTCTAGGGGGTTGCCAATGTTCTGGCGGGGGATTACCTCTCTCCAGGCGGTCCGCCAGCCGGTTTCTGACAGAATGGCAACTAAATCCCTCGATCTTCGAGGGCGATTATTTTTTTTTGTCCGGTGTGGGACAGTTGCCTCATATAGACCTTTTCGGCACTTCCCTGAACAATCCCATGCTGCGCAAACCGATTTGTCCACTCTCCGGTAGCCAGCGACTACAATCGGGCTTGGGCTTGTGGACGATCCGCTATCTTCTGGATTGGGAGGGGATGCAAGGCTTATGCATTCCCTCCATTCAACCTGGTGGTGGCAGGGGTTCTACAGAAGTTTTCGGACGCATCATTGCTCCCCTCCTTCTGATAGCGCCCCTGTGGTCCGAGACAACCCATGGTTTCCGGGAGCTACTTGTGTCGTTTCTGGTGGATGTTCCTCTGGTTCTTCCACTCAGATCTACAATCTCCTTGCGCCACGCCTCGGTCACGGACGATGCATTCACGTCCCGAGATCCTCCACCTTCTATTCGCGTGGAAGCTATCTTCAGAGAGGCCTCGCTTCAGGCAGGCTATTTTCTTCGGACGTGTCAGGCCCGCATCGACTTCTCATTCGATCAATTAGGTCTTCCTCTGTCTGCCGTCTACCAGTCACGCTGGAAGATCTTCTGTGATTGTGTATCGGCAGGAAGTATTTGATCGATGCACAGGTTCTGTCCAGCTGATTGCAGATTTCCGTCTCTATTACTATTTAGGGAACGGAATCTCGCCTCTGGGTACTATTGCGGGATACCGCACAGCTATTGCCAGTGTACTGTACCTTTTCATGATAGGCGAGAGGGTAGGTTCTTTCCACCTCGTTTGTCTGCTGTTGATTAGGGGCTTCAGTCTGGAATACAGGCCTAGAGGTACTGGCACGTTAGCTCCACAGTATGGACAACGCCTAGCTCTTGTGGTTAGAGGGCACTGAAGGGGGCTCCTTATGAGCCCTTGGGGTCTGTATTGTATTCCCTAAAGTTTTTAACTTTTAAGACTGTCTTCCTGCTTGCCCTTGCCTCAGCGCCGTAGCGAAGCGAGTGATATCCATGCTTTGTCTGTTCACTCTTCGTGCCTTCGTTGATTGGGCCAGAGGATAGCCTCTGCCGTTACCCTTCTCACTGATAACTGCCTTTTTGGCAAAGACATCAGGGTTCTGGTGTTTTTCGCCCGATCCATCTGAGGATTCCTTCCTTGACAGTCTCTGTTGAGTCTGAGGAGAATAGATCAGTTGCTGTGCTCCCTGTCGAGCACTTACGGTTTTACCTTTGACTAAATAGTCTAGGGGGGGGCTGTGAAGGAGGTACTCGATCTCGTGTGAATTTCTTGCCCATTAAAACAGGGGTCAGCAGGATATGTCTCCTCCCAATCCATTTCCAGAGGTGGATATGTACTATACGCTGATCAAGAATGCTTATGAGCTATTCTAATGATTCTATCTCGGGCGCAAATGTATTAAAAGGTGAGGGGCTCATAGAGGTTAGAGCCCCTTGCAGCTTCTTTGGCTCTCCTTAAATAGGGGTCCTCATTCCAGGACATCATGTCTGCTGCCGATTTGCGCGCCGTGGTTCAAGTCTACTTTCACTGACTTTTAACTCAACGGTCCCTGTCCTCTCATTCTGAGGTGGATCTGTTTTCCTTGGGTCCAGTAATGTGGCGGCTCAGTCTGTCCTGACTGTTACCTCCGCCCTAAGACATGGTATTTATTTTAGAGTGGTGATAAGTTTAAGCGTGTATGCAGGGGCAGGCATCACGATGAGGTACTCCTCTTTTCTCTGGGAGGTACATTCCATTTTTTATCCCTTTCCTATCTGTGGGTGCACGCAGGGGGTTACCTGTGGAAACCCTCTTTTTTATTCTCCCTACTGGGGGCGTAGTCTCCTGGATTTGTCAGTTTTGATTGGGCTGCCTGGCTCGTTATCGGACTCTCCCACTACGGTAAGACGACAAATTTCGCAGTACTAAAGTTATGGTATCGTATTACTGAAATGAAATTGAGGTTTTTCAATGTGTAAAACCAATTTTCATGATGTAATACTTACATTATCTTTATGGAGTGCCCCACACTTCTGATTCCTCCCCTTTCCTCCCTCAGCCATTTTTGCCCCTGTATGCAACTATCAGCACAAACATACAATCTTTTTGAGAACAAACATAAGATTTGAGATCCCGTCTCCCTACCGTACCTCATCTCGTAGACACGACGAGAGTAACATAGAGTGGTCTCCCTTCCTCAAAAACCCTTTATGGAGCCACAGGGGCAAAATGGCTGAGGAGGAAAGGGGAAATCAAGAAAGGGTCGGGACTCAATAAAAGTTCATGGTAAGTCTTTACATCGATGAATATTGGTTTTGTAATTTGAAAAACCCTCAATTTTTTTTCATTTCAGTAATACTTTACCATAACACTTTAGTATGCAGCAATTCGTTATCTTACCGTAGTGGAGATGTCCGAAGCTCAGGCAGTCCCAAGTGTCAAATCGTCATAATCCAGGATGACAAATGCACCCTGAGTGAGATGGAGGATATAATAAGGGTTCTCTGGATACCCCCCGAAGGCAAAGGGACTTAGTAAACAATGGAAACCTGCCCATCGAGAGAAGAGGGAAGAAGTTACACATCGTGTGCTGCAGCATCATACATGTTTTAAAACCAAAAATAAATTACCATTGTTCTAGGGCGGACGGTCTATAGGAACAGTCAACTATGTCTGAGCCGCCACAACTGGGATCCCATAAGGTAAAAACATGTCACATCAGAATGTGTCCATGAGGACTAGGGAGCCGGAGGGTAAAAGGATGTGGATTAGTGAGAATAGGAACAGCCGATAATATGGCCCTATGCACAGCTTGATGTCCTGGAACATGAGGAGCACATTTAGGAGAGCAAGAATAAGATGCTGCACTATAGGGCCTCTGAAGACCTAATGATGGGGGCCCTAACCTTTACACCTGTTTCGCTCCTAGAGGATAGATCTTTGTTCGATAGCTCATGTAATAGAATTCTTGATTCCACCTTGACATACCAGCATGGAATATTGGGATATGGGGAGGTGATATCCCTGGGGACATTACTGTCTTTAATTCGGGCTAGATTAGATCCAAGTGTTCGTGTTTCCGTCGCTCCCCAATCCCCCCCCCCCTAAACAAGTTTTACATGCAAGGGTGAATACCATAAGTGCTCGACAGCATGAGGCACAGCAATACATTGATCAATTCCTCCTTCAAGTTTACTCACAACGGAGACTAGTAATAGGCATGGATTGTAAACACCTATAATGGGATTCTTGGATCAGAATAAAACTCACCTGGATATCCTTAGTTTTCTTTGCCCAAAGATATAGGCCAGGAGACAGTGAGCAACGAGGGTAATCGGCAGGAGTCTAACTTCTGGTGACCAACGTAGGCGCAAGATAAAGATTGTGAACCTAGACATCAAAGCCATAGGTTAAGAAGCTCACTCCCTTTACGGCGGATGGCCGGTAAGTGATGGCATAGCTGGGGGAAAGACAATCCTTAAAAGTTAAAAACTTTAAAGGAGTGACTAGTCCCCAATGAGCTCATATATGGGAGCCCCATTCATGACGCTAATCCACCAATAGACTAGTCTATAGATTTCTCACTGAACATGGAGCTAACCTGGCGCGTACATTGGACCTGTCCCAGACTAAAGCCCCTAATGCAACAGCAGACATCGAGGTGGAAGGACCGATCCTCTCGTCTAATTCATGAAATAAACAGTAGCCAACATTGCAATCGATCCTCTGTAGCGTATTCCCGCAATTAGTTCCAGAGAGATACAGTAGGATTCCGTTCCCTAAATAATTAGAGAAGGAAAATCTGCAATGCCAGCCTGACAGTAGCCTTGTGACTGCGGCATCACCATCTTCCTGCCGATACACCAATATCACAGAAGATCTTCTTCCAAGCGTGACTGGTGTAGAACGGCAGAAGAGGGAAGACCTAATTGATCACGGGCGATGCCGGGCTGACACGTCCACCGCAAGAAAAGCCTGCCTGAGACGGAGGACTCCTGAGATAGCTTCCATCGAATTAGTTGAAGGTGGACAGGATCTCGGGACGTGGAATGCATCGTCCGTCGGTGACCGTAGGCTGGCGCAGGAGATTGGATCTTGCTGTGGAGAAGAAACCAGAGGAACATCCACCAGAAACGATGACAGAAGAGCGCCGGAAACCATGGTTGTTCGCGGCCTCCAACAGGGGCGCTAACAGAAAGAGAAGTCGGGAGCAATGATGCGTCCGAAACTTCTGTAGAACCCTGCCCACCAGGTTTGAATGGAGGGGTATTGCATAAAGCTGCTTATCCCCCTGCTCCAATTCCAGAGATAAGCGCGGTCCACGAGCCCAAGCCATCTTTGGTCTGGCAGCCGAAAGATAGAGCACAATAGGTTGGCAGCTGAGTTTGTTCTGGGAGAGTGGCGAAAAGGTCTATATGAGGGATCCCCTGTCCCACACCTGACAAATGCCCTCGAAGATTCAGAGGGATTTTTAGTTTGCCTTATTTACTGTCAGAACCGGCTGGCGGCGCCTGGAGAGAGTATCCGCCTGAAACAATTTTCAACCTGCCGGGGATTGATGCTTGACTTCTAGAATAGTAAGTCAACTGCATTTTCCTGTGAACAGAGAAGAAGAACACGGATGAGCGAAGGGAACAAAGGACGTGGGACCCTTGTCCCCCCCTGCTACTCTCCCAGATACGCAGACAACTGTAGAGTTGTCCGTAGCCACACAAACCACCTTGGAATGCAGAATCTTTCGAAAAGTATATGCCTGCAAAGCCAACCAGAATAAGCCCTCATCTCCAGCACATTGATGTGTCTCGAGAAGAGACGGATCCCCAAGACCATTGCCCCCGACCTAGACCAACAATCTCGGCAATGGCCATTCGAGGGGTAAAGCCCCCCATACCTGTCATGGAGACGCGTCCGTGAACAAGGGTCATGGTGGGGAGCTGGCTACTTGGACAAACAGGAACCCCCTGTAGAACATTGTCTTTTGAGAGTCCACCACCGTGCAAACTCCTTCACGGAGACTGGGTTGATGAGGAAAAGCCAAGCCTCCCATTCCTGCTGGCAGGAACACAAGTTACCGCGAGGAGAAAAACATCTGGAAGATGGTCGGATGGTGAAAGTTTCCCAAGGGGGACTACATCTGCCAGGCGAGTTGAGATAAAAACCAGAAAACTGAAAAGAAACCAAACGCACCTGGACGTGTGACCCAACGTAGCATAGAAGGTCTGGAAGTCAAGAAATCATCTGGCCTTCTCGAACTTCGCTCCAATAAGGTGGCGCATAGGCAATGCCCTGCTGACCGTGTCTTGGAAAAGGTTTTCCCAGGAAGACAAAGTCGCGAGAGAGATGGGGAGATCCTCGGACCTTCTCTCTGGATGGAATGATAGCCGTCTTGTAGAGGCAAATAAGTTTCATGGACCAGGACGGGTGGGCTGCAACCCAAAGATTCTCCCGCATCTAGTTCGGGAGGCATGAGGTGAATCGTCAGAAATAGATGTGAACATCTAATTACCCTGGAGTGCAGAGGAGAAACCCCTCACGACACATACCTGGCCCAGCAGCTTGGTGAAAACCAAATGGAGCTGTCTGTGAGCCCGAAAGGCATGGCCCGGAACTGAAATTAATCCTTCCCGTTGCAAGTGTAAAAACGGAGGAATTGCAATTCAGTGCCGACTTCTTGCGGGGATATGTGGAAGTAGGCATCTTTGCTGATATATCTTGAAGTTGCCCACTTTCCCCTCTCATCACCGAAAGCTTATGATTGCTAACGTGGAGTCTCGCCATCTTGAATTGAGGAGATATCTACGTGCCTGTTGAAGGCACTTAGATCTATGATGTGGACGCCAGCAAGCTCCGGACTTTTTCCTGATAACCAGAAACATTCTATGGAATAAAAGCCTGGAGATGGAATGCCATTCCACCATAGTATTCCACCATATCCTCATGAATCCGCAGCCCTTTTTGGGGGGGGAGTATGGGTGGGGTAGGGCCCTTTAAAAAAAAGCATGGTCCTTATCTTCCTCCTGTGGATGTGGAAAGTGCCTTTGTCTGTCAATTCCACATGCCCCCCCCGGAGATGGAAGAAGATAGGTCTTGATGCCAAGGGCGGATCCCGCAAGAGTGGGGGAATGCCCAAAGTCCCCTTCCTTGACCACAGACAAGGCCCCATGTGTCCTCTGATGATTTCCTTCCACTCTGGGAGGATAAAGAAGGACAGCGACGACCTCCTACAGGAAGATTCGGGAACACGAGGAAGATCGAGACACCTCCCTCCCAGATGCGGGGGAGAATCGCTTCCTAACCCCGAAAAACTGAATCCTGCGGGGAGAAGGACGGAATCTAAAAACTGGAGGAGCGATGAGGTCCTCCAGAACAGGACCCCTCGTCTGGAATGGCCAAGGAGGAGGGATGGAAAATAGATCGTCAGGAACTCTTCTTCTTACTTTCCCCCCAGGAGGGTTGCCCATTTGCCCTTCTCACCCTTTATCCCCTTGCGTTGCCCTCTTGAAGTAAGGCTTTCGACTTCTGGCTGTGCAGGTAGACTGAGGAGCTGAATAGTTCTAGCCTTCTTCTTGGGAGGCACGGACCCCCTGCATGAGGTACAACTCGAATGGCCTTCCACGCGAGGTCTGCAAATCTCTTCAAAATGAAGGGAACAGAAGCGAGACCGAATCCTCCTTCAAATCCCTTCTCGAAACAGTAAGGAAGTAAGAGTCCCTCCAAAAAGAGTGGACCCAGAGAAGGGGGCAGTCAACAATCAGTGTGACCGTTTACATCTCCTATCGACGCCAATCTTAAATCGTTATATTAATCCTATTCATTATCGGTTTTTCAACACAGAAAAACGCCTAGCCAAACAAGACATTGGAGAGCAATGACAACTGTAAAGACCCCATAGGCTCTCAATGGTCCCTGTTCAGGGGCATAGAGGTAACTCTGATCCTGATATGTCGGATCCTGTCTCGCTCTGTTCTCAGATATCCGACTCTCAGGCAACTTCGGATACCCTAATATAGACTAACCGTACAGAAAGTCTATATGAAGATACATAGAAATTTGAATGTCGAAACAAGACGGCGCAGCATAGGCCTCTCCATCTTGTGGTGCTCCTTGGAGCCGAACAGACTCAACCTGGTCCACTGATACTTGCCGGGCCCAAGCTGCCAATTCTATCTAGACTCCAGCTTAGCTGGCATGAGAGGGACTAATGCTAGTGTCCCATCGTGTAATGGCATAATACAGAGGTCCCTGAACCTCTGATTAAAATCACCAACACTGAGCTGCATATCCCGGCAAGACCCAGTTGCGTATTATGCGTAGATGAGAGAATGAATTCCTCTCTCTCACATAACTCAGAGATCATGTGCAGATGTTCTGGCCTCAGAGCTGGAACGTAATTACATCACTAGTAGGCTGCCTATCTTCTGGCAGTGGAGCGATTCTTGGACTTGAGCAACTTGATGCCCGTGCACTAAGCCACCAAAGAACCCAAATCCTGTGAGTGTGTGTCACTCTTCGGATCGGGATGAATGATGCGGAACCGGATCTGGTGGCAGAAAACCTCCGCCCCGAGAATCCGCGAGATAACATCGGCCCTAAGGGGCTCGCATCCCATGACAGACAAACCTGCCCAGGTCAACCAGACCTCTAGCAAGATCCAGCTTGTCATTCCACAACTTCAGATTATGTTTATCCTCGAGGTATATATATTACCCTATACCGCCTATTATACATATATTCTCAACCTTTTATTATTATATCTATCATATAACCTGATATTATAATATTATATATATTATATATTAATTTATATTGTTATAATATATTATTTTATCTCTTAATATATCATCCTGACATAACCCATTATCGGTCAATCAAATCTTCAACTCCTTACAGTGATCTGCACATTATCTTCGCCAAACACAGATATGGTCAATATCGGAGCATAATCAGGGCAACATCATCAACAATACTATCCCATCCTTCCGGTGCCGACACCCACGACCACGACAGATACCATATCCCTCACCTCGTTGCGCGGGACCCGAGGTCCCAACGGGGAGAAAAGGGGCCATCAAAAGAGACAGAAAGCTTCATGAAAAACTTCCGCTCCTGAGCAGGCTCCAACAAGTGTCGTTTTATAGGAGCCGAACTCCTAACCACAAGAAGGCTGAGTAGGGCATCGTACCTAGACGGTTCGAAGCTCGACCCTTGACTCTCGGAGACAAACGGGGACTGCAACGAGAAACAGAATCCCCTAAAGGTCCGGCGTAAAACCTTTCTAGGACCGGCACCTGTGGGCACCTCAAAGCAGCAGTAGTTGGGGGGGAGCAAAACCGAGACCGCTGACGCTAGGTCTCCCGCGAGGGAGATAGCTAACCAAACCCCCAAGTGGTTCCAAGAAGTGAATAGCCATGGGGATGTTAACAAAAAAAAAACCGTATCCCTGAAAAATACGAAAAAGGGTCCCGAATGGTTGTGGAGGAGTGACACATACCAAGGAACTGAGGCCAAACAGCTGGCCAGCCTGAACTGGGCTGGGTGCCTAACTCGATACCAAAGGACACAACGCTAGGTCTGGACCACCACTCCCAATCCAAGTTGAGAACGCCCAGGACATAAGTATGGGGCTAGGCCCATAACGCCTAAATGAGATATGCTGCTTTAAATTAATATCCCAATAACCATACCGCATGATGCTTGGTTTGGGGGGCCCAATGATGGTTGCCCGCTGGAGCACCCATAGCTATACCCTCTAAGCCATGGTGGGAAAAGGAGAGGCCTGAAAATCTGGACACCTATGACCAAACAAAAGCCACAGTGACCCTGAGGATGACCCCCTGGTAGAAAACACCGCGCCAGGCACACTGCATGATGAGCTACGGACACCATATAAGGCACCGATGAATCCGAACAGGTAACCGGGAATCGGAATGATGAAAAGTTGACTCCAGAAAATTGCGTTATGCCTGAGGAATTAGAGATATGCCTTAGAGCGACTATTATCACATCTTAATCCCAGTGGGAAAACTGAGCACAAATCCCAAAAGTGATGGCCGTAAGTCCCCGAACTCAAACTCGGTACTTGAAACTTTAGTTCCGGCAATCACACAGAACTCACATGAGATCCCATCTCCATACTACACGTCACAACCACCATTATTATTGGATATATACGTCCGACATGATCCGCAGACACCGGCACGAAATCCCGTGTCGGCTATTGGCGAGTTGCCCTACTGCCGATAGACGATACAGCCATGGAAGCTTAATTCAGTCTTAAACATTTCCCCAGGATCCTAGCTGCATCTACTCACTAGACAGATGAAACGTCGAGGTATGTACCAGCTAGCCCCTCCCACTACTTCCAGATGAACATTCCTAGGAGACACTGGAGGGAACCACTACACCCTGATTCATCGATAAGTTTATAAATCCAGTATGAGAACACAGAGAACTGAATATGTTATATTAATCGAAGTAACCAAGCGGAACAAAAAGCGAGAACTAAATAGCCAGCTGTCCCCTTCATCCTTAACATAACCGAAAGATTAGGACGTAATCCCCTGCGTACGATGAGGACAAAAAGACTCCGCTCTTATGTGTGTATCAGGCCTTAGTGCCTGATGTGCCAAGAGCGCTCCAATCCTGGACAAAATGATTCGCAAGGAGAGGACATCATGTACAAGGCCGACAGTAGGGACATTGCAAACATTGTTGTGTTTTCCCACGTTCATCTTATCAATCAGTAAATGGAGGAACAACTCGACCATGAGCATAGGACACCTGACGCTGAACCCGAGTCGGATGACATACTATCACAATTACAACGATCATTACGTAACACAAACAAAGCGTGTTAAATGACTACAAATACGTCAAAAACGTATACAATATACAGCAAATACACTACGCTATACCCTCATCGTAAACAAGTGTGTTACAGTGTGACACCATATCTTTACCATAATATTCTATACATGGCAATCTGAAAGATCCTCACCGGAGATTCGAAAAAACCAAGATACACAAATAACATTCGTAAAACAATACCGAAAACAAGAGAGCGATAGAAACCGTATTCACCAGATATGACGCGTTCGCATCCAGAAAATCGCATGGCAAGCACTTATTGGACTACCAGTATCAAAACATAATACGCCTAGTAAAAAATGCACAAAAAACGAACATTTACAATACATAAAAGATAACAACACAGTGCGCAGAGATTGGGAATTAAATCACATCATACCACATGATATGTGTTGAACATAATTTTTGACTAAAAACGTCTAAATAAATGACCTAAACACAGCGAAATACGATAAGAAACTAACAATATGCCAAGTGGCTCGTCCGACAATGTCATTTGTAGCGCCATAAAAGGATCAGAGAGAAGGAGAACACCATCTCCTATGTGTAACTACTCGTCCGATTACGAGATTGAAGTCCAGGTTATGGGTAGAGCGGTGATTCACAAATCTTATGTTGTATTCTGGGGGCTACAAAGTATGGGTGATAGGTACAGTTAATATGCAGTACTAAAAGTTATTAACTATTACTGAAATAATAAGGAATTAATGAAATTTTTTTAGTTTTATATGTTTGAAATACAGTAAATTAGTGATTTTAGAATAACAGGAAACTAAGTGTGTATGCTAATCAAACTTATAGTGATGCAGTGTTGGGGAAAGAGTAAAATTTGACACAAACATAAAATTTCCAGTCAGAAGATTCAATTTGATTTCATTCTTCATTAGGGAAGTGGAAAAATGCTATTCCATTTTCAGTTCCTTAGACAATGGTAACAGATAAAGCACGGTCATTGTCATAAAGCCTTGGTAAAATAATAAGAGTACTATACTTTGAATTTTAGAGATAAAACTAAAATTCTAGATGAGGTTTTTATGACCAAATCTCTATAGCACTAAGTGCTTATTACATTAAAATGTTAGTAAAATTATAGGCAAGTTTAGCAAAATAATATTCGAATAGGTCTAGTTAATTTATAAACATAGCCTAACTGAAAATTATGTTTTTTAAAGTTTGACAAAAAATACATAAATGGTAATATCCCATTTAATGCATCAACAGAATAAGATTAGGTATAGGTTAAAATGAGAAAATTTGTTCAAAGCAGATCAGTCCAGATCCCTTTACCAGCAAATGGTTTTGCTAATGGCTAATTGTCAAACCAATAGCATCGTGTCATTGTGCATTTGAGAAAGGAAAACCTAGCACACAAATTCATTTTTTGGGAGCAACTCAAGTTGAATTTAGATGAGGCAGTAAATGACAGAGTAACATTAATCTGCCCTGTACATGCACAGGCTAATACTGAAATTTTCCACAAAGCACATAGCAAAAAACCATTAAAAGAATTTCAGGCCAATTGAATAAAGTCACTAGAGTCAAAATAAGCTTGAAAAGCAAGAATGAGATGTAAGATTGGATTCTTCATTCCTTCACCAGCACCAATAGTGCTAATGTTGATTTCAAAAGCACATAGCATGCATTGGGAAAGGAAATGCAGCACATCATGTCATTTGGGTGAGCATTTAGGTGATAGCATAATGATGAGTAAACCTGCTACTGTCTCTACAAATTTTGACAGGCTAGTGCTACTGAAGATTAAACAAACAGCACATAGCAAGTAGGTTTTGTCTAAGGAAAGAGACTTAAAGGCTAATATTAATCATCCATTATTAATAGATATATCAAAGAAATAACTGATTGAATTGATGAAAAACATGTTTTCAGAAATGGTGCCATTTGTAATGCCAGCACAGACTAGAGCTAATTAGTATGATTTTGGATATTGGATTTTGATATAATTTTGTTTGTATAGCAAATGAGAATTGATTTATGTTGAGAAGAAAAGACTTACCTTAAGTATACTTTTACTGATGGGGTCTTGCCTTATAGTACAATTAAATGAAAGTGATTTTGAAAAAGATAAAGCAGGGATTTATATAGTGCACCAGGTGCCAGTGTCAGAATTAAACTTAACTCTATCAAGTGATGAGTGTTAGGGAAGAGTAAAATTTGAATTAAACAACAATCATGTCCAAGATTCAATACTTTGTTTCAATTTTTCATTAAGGTTGAAGTGGTGTTTGATTACATTTCAGTGAAATAATGAAAATTAGGTACCTTTTAGGTTTACTTTTTTTGGTGAACCTAAGGTAAGTACCTTAGGTATACCTAAGGTATACCTTAGGTACTTTTTTGGTAAGAAAGAAAAAGAGGGAGAATGATGAGGGGTTTTATATAGTCAATATAGGTACATTTTAGGTATGTTTTAGGCACAGTTTAGGTATACCTAATATGTGCCTAGTGGCATGATGTGCCTAAAACATACCCGAAAGCTACCTAAAACATACCCAGAGAAATATACCTAAAAGATACCCGAAACATATAAGTACCTAAAAATACCCAAATACCCGAACTACCTAAAATGTACCCGAAAGCTACCTAAAACATACCCGATAAAGCTACCTAAAAACATACCAAGAAAATATACCTAAAAAATATGGAAACATACAAAGTACCTAAAAAATACCCGAAAGCTACCTAAAATGTACCCGAAGCTACCTAAAACAATACCCGAAAGCTACCTAAAACATACCCGAAAGTGTTTAAAAGGTAAAGAATACACATACCCAAAGCTACCTAAAATGTACCCGAAAGAAGAAAAAATACCCGACAAGAGAAAGCTACCTAAAACATACCCGTAAAAACCTAAAACATAAAAGTACCTAAAAAATACCCGAAAGCTACCTAAAACATACCCAAAGCTACCTAAAACATACCCGAAAGCTACCTAAAAACATACCCGAAAGCTACCTAAAAAGTACCCGAGCAGCTACCTAAAACATACCCGAAAGCTACCTAATTAACAGCTACCTTTACACATACCCGGATAAGGAAATACCTAAACTTTATACCCGAAAGCTACCTAAAACATACCCGAAAGCTACCTAAAACATACCCGAAAGCTACCTAAAAACATAAAAAGCTACCTAAAATACCCGAAAGCTACCTAAAAATACCCGAAAGCTACCTATAAACATACCCGAAAGCTACCTAAAACATACCCGAAAGCTACCTAAAACATATTGAGAAACTAATATAAAATATTGTCAAATTACCCGATAGCTACCTAAAAATACCCGAAAGCTATTAAAACTGTGTCCCATGTTTTTTAACATGAACTCACAACTCATTAAAAACATGATATAGAAAAATGAAAATAGAAAAACATTGCAACAAGTAAAAAAAGTTTATTGTAATTTTAAAAATTGCTTTTTAAACAAAAAAATCTGATCAATTGCAAGTCAAAAAATAATCAACAATATATAATGATAGTTGAATACATCATTCAAGATACAGTGTCACTGTAGATAAATTATGCCATGCAGTAATTTTCAAAAGCTTTACTATCCATGTCCTTTTAGCATTTTCACATCAATTAATCCATCATAAGACACTGGATGTGGCGATGTAATCTTAGGAAAGGGTACAGTGTTTCCATGTCGATTGCAACTGATGAATATATCTCTTCACAATGTGGACGGATTTGCACAGGATAATGTTGTTCTGGTGATTCTTGTTGGAGTTTACTGAAAGAATAATGGTAATATTAAAGCATGCAGGAATCCAAAAGATCTAAACACCAGTAGTTATCGAAATATGTAATCAGTAATGCAATTCAACACTGAAACAGTTTTTGAAAGATTTGATGAATGGTTTACACCATCTAAACAACGGCATTCTAGATATGCAAACATTCAGAAGGAGTTAACAAGAGTTAACAAAATATGAAGCAAGGCCACTTTACATCATTGGATGCAGACATATTGAAGTTTCCGCTAATATTAACAAATCAAACGCTTTATTATAATAAGCTCATTAAAAATTGTTTTACTCAACTTAGGGAAACAAATGCTTACACAATTTTGACATTTTGATTTAACAGTCAACAAGAATTTCTTTCAATGATACTACCATTCCACATCTCCACCATTAACTAAAGTCCTACTGTAAATATGTTAGACACATATTCTTGTATTAATATGTAATGTCAAAGGTCACAAATGTAGGTCATGATAACCCACATTAGAGATATAAACCAAGAAGTTCCAGTGAATTGAAGTATAGGTAATAAGAGCCTAGTAATACTTGGCCCATCCTAGATTTCCAGGGGTTACGATCACTTATAATCTTTTACACCCTGGGAATATGTCATAGCGAAACTGAAGGCTCTGTGTATGACATCAGATGAGAAGATAGTTTGGTCCTTTGATATACATCAAAAGACTCAATTAACTGTACATTGCATGGCTTTGAAGTTGAGCATCACTAAAATCTCTAGATCTGCTGCAGGCCTGTGTTTGGTCAGTTTTTTTTCTATTTGAACTGCCTTCAGTTTTGCTATGATATGTTCCAGCGAAATCAAGGTTATAAGTGATCATATAACCCTTTGAAATCAAGGTCTTGATTTTACATTTAGGACCTGGAAAAGTTTTCGAAAAAGAACATTACCTAATAAAGAATTGATTTTATCACCAAAAAGGATATTTTAGTTGTTTTTTTTTAAATTGTTTCCCCTCATTTAACTATTAAATACCTTTAAGTCACATTTGCTTTGCATACAACACTGAAAATAAACTAAAACATGAAGTTTACCCTACATGTACATGAAATTAATCTATTTTAATAAAATCCTTACATACATTACCACGCCTAATATAATCATCTTTTGTAGTGTATATGCCGGGGGAAGTGTCTTCTCCACTTTTTAACTCCAATGCACACAGCAGTATTACCTGATGAAAGTAAAAAAAAATGAATGAAGGATAGCGACCAATTATAATAATTATAAGAATGATGTAATATGTTAGTGGTTTCTCAATTAGAATTATCATCATTTCAATTAATATTTTAATTCATCTAGATTTGTGAATGAATTGATTAGTTGCTTTTGCACACAAACATTGATAATTCACAATTCATTTCCATATTTATGAGTATTTTTTACCAAAAAATGTTGTCTGATTGGTGCAAATCTCCAATAATCAGTTTGGATATGTAACTTGTGATTGTTTTTCTTCTTTCCTCACCATGGCCCATTCTGATATTCCTGGAAAAAAAATTATATGAATCATTACAAGTTAATTGGAAGCATCATATATACATCAAGAAGTAAATTTCACCAAGATAAATACTAAATCATTAGAACCATAAATATGAAATATACTGTATATAAAATTCCAAAATATAAACAAATAAATTTTAATTTCATATTTATGTACAAATTGAAGATAAATATATATCTTCTACTTTCTATAGCTTGATTTCTTTATTCATATAAGACTATGTATCCAATTTAAAAATAAATTTCACAAATTTATATTATTTGAATTTTAATTTAATTAATCAAAATCCTCTAAAATTACATGCAAATATGGACCCATAAAAATGCTTTTTGTATTTCAAAAAATATTCCATGCATATTTGTAACAGCTTTCAATCATCAAAGTTTTGCAGTTATTTTTTTTGTTTAACAGAATATTAAGGAAAATTACCCAGGCATTCTCTTTCTTTTCAATGTCGGTGACGATTATTGATGAGACCTACTTTTCTGTTGCCAGCATGAAGACAACGTCCAGATATATATTAATATTACAAGTTACATTTTTAATTCAATAATAGTATATGGTGTGCAAAACATCACAACTTGCATACCAAAAAAACCATAAAAGACACTTTTTGAGTCTAAATAACAAATAACAGTAGTACACATAGTCATTTAGGCCTACCATATTCAAACTTCCTTAAACCATGTTAATTTTCCGTAAATAATAATAAATAATAAACAAAAAATCGTTCAAACTCATCTAAATTATGTCCAAAATTCATGAAAATACTTGGTATACTAATAATCTAAGCCATGCTTTCAGTAGTTATACAGACTTATTTATAATTTACCAAAACAAGAAATTTTGGTTCTGTGATATTTTAAAAATTTACAACCTGCTGCTTGTAACCGGTAATTTGAGCTACGGTGAAAATTGAAAACGTACCTGAATTCTGACATATTAAACTTGCTGTGTTTGATCATTTGATAATCAGCTAACAGGCATGAAATAAACCCCCATCAAGTTGATTTTCTGTGGTATAAAAGGTAAAACATCGTCTGTAGGCACGGCAAATGAATTAGCCTGGGTTGTTTACATTTTCAAATTTTCCGTAAACACCTTCCTCTATTTTCCCGCGAAAAAGTCACCGTGATACTTAAACAAGGTATTCCCCGGCCGGGATTTCCCCTTTACATCATAAAAAAAATCCTTGAGATTGAAAGAGTTACAAAACTTTCGGCAAAATTATTAATTCAAACTGGCTGTGAAGTTGTTTTTGTTGATGAGCTTTAATTAATACAATATAATGAATAGTTTCTGTGTTTTCTAGTAGAATAAAGATAATGTGCTAGAACATGAAATTTACTACATAGTGTTTTTTTGTTGGTTTCATAAATGTTGAGACTGTGCAAAGTCAGTCATGCATGAAGCTTTCAGTAACAAAAATTTTCGACCAATTATGTTGATATTGATATATAATAACCTAAAAATGCTTCAATACTTGATGAATATCAATATAAAATTTTTTATTTCTGTGTTGTTATTTTAATGAAAAATGAAAAAAACTTTGGGGGGTATTGTTAGGTCACCAATATCATTCTGTAAAAATTATGACAAAATTGTTTACTTTCAAAATTTTGGCATTTTGGCATTTATTGAGAAAATTACTGCCTTGTGACGTTATAGAACTAAAAATTTGAACGATAATTACATATATATAAATTTGTGTGGGCATCCAACTGGATAATTTAAAGACCCTTTTACTCAAGGTATAGTTGCAAATAATTGGTATGTGAATTAAATTCAAATGATTTTGTTTGCAAAATCGATCTAATGAATTTTGACACATCCAATTGATTAATATACCAATTAAGGGTATTCTATGCATCATGTGTAAAAAATTTGTGTGAAATTTGATTATTATATCATTATTTGAAACAATTTTAAAATTTTGCTAAAATTTTTCGAGGATACAATTTAACATGCTAAATGATTTTTTAATGGAATGAAGGCTAAGCATTGGCAACCCAGTTATCCAAATTCATGTACAGTACTTTATTGAATTCATAAACCATTCCATTTGATTACACGTACAAAGTTTTAATTTTCAATTAATTTAGATAATCAATATTAAACATGTTCCATTAAAAATCAATTAACTGAGCGAAAAATTGAGGAATTTTATAATTGAAATGTTTGTTTATAAAATAATTTATAGCAATATTAAATATTACTTAAATATTCCATGTTAAAATGTTTGAACATTATCGTAGCAATAAATTCAATTAATTTTATTATTAAAAAAGGGTAATTATCCAATGAATTATTGTAATATTAGAATGTGTTTAATTAAATTTACCCCTGTCTAATGCTATTAAATGAATCAATTTAAAATCATTTGAGGTTTTTTTTATTAGAGCATGAAAGATGTACACACCATAAATTTGGTAAAAGTTCAATATGATAAAAAAGTCCAAATTGCATTTTAACATTTAAAGATGACATCAAGTCAATATTTAAATTTTACATTTGAACTATAAAAAATTGAACTAGTTCAAAACAGAATAGATTTCAGTCTAAACTTGATTTCATTCAAAATTCCTATATTAGGCAATTTAATTTTGAGAAACTTTTTTCAGAAGTCCAAATTGTATGTTTAGGACTTTGAGAATTTCCCAGTCAAATTGAAGGTACATTTTAGGATTACATTTGGAATATTTTAGGATCCAAATCTGTTTGGGTTCAAATATTTAAAACTATAAATCAATTCATAGGTACTTGATAAATATTGTTTCCAAAAATTTTACCTATTGGCACAATATCACTTTTTAAAAATTTACAAATTGGACAAATATCTTTTAATTTATTCCTATAAAGGAGCCATAACACAGTTAATTGAATATGTAAGCAATGGTAGTACTTGAACCTTGTTAATTGGGATCCAAAATGTTCCGGCATGGGAAAGCAATTTTAAAGGATAGTCTTTATTTTAAAACAAACCCACAGTTGAAACACTTCTATTGATGTTTTGAAAAATACTTATGGATATTCAATAAAAACTTACATTTTTCAAATACTTCCGTAAACACCTTCCTCTATTTTTCCCGCGAAAAGTCACGTGATTAACAAAGGGGATTCCCCGGCCGGGATTCCCCTGTACATCATAAACAAATCCTTGTCTCCGTGAGACTTTCGGCAAATATTTCAACTGGTGAAGTTGTTAATTGATTTAATTGTATAACTGAAGTGTTTCTGGTGTTATTCTAGTAGAAAGATAATTTAATCAGCGACAGCGTATTTACTACCAACGGTGTTTACTGTTGGTTTGCATGCAGACTGTGCCCCAGTCAGTCAGTGAAGCTTTCAGCACAAATATTTCGACCAATTTTGATGTTGATAATTGATGAAAGTAAATAAATAAAGTATTCCTGGTATTATTGTAATGGAAAGAATATTTACTCACAAGTATCAGTCTGACTAGCTATTTACGACAAAATTGTTTACTGTATACATATCGGTTTACGGCATGCAGCTTGGAGAACATGTTCAGTACACGTGTGTTTATCACTAATTTGAACGATAATTTCCATACCTATAAAGTAGAGTGTTTGTTTAATCCAAGCTGGATAATGGGCCCCAGACCCCTTTTAATGGAATGTATGGATAGTTGTTTAATTGTATGTAAATTTAAAGGATTTATTTTGCATGTACATCGATCTCAATCTGGATTTCAACACACGCCAATATTACAGGTATTTTGACGTAAATCTGTTCTGAAAGTCATCAAAATTATTTCATAATGTTCTAAACATGGTTTATTACATCCTGTAAGATGTGAAACAATTTTAAAATTGGCCATGTTTGGGAAGATTTAAGTTAATGCCAATGCAGGTGTGAAAATTTACATGTTTAGAAATGCCCTGTGATTTTGATTACCGTCATAAACCAAGCATATTTGTTTCTTATAATTTTCAAATAACTGTGATTAAATGATGAACAGAAGATTATACAAATGTTGAAAAGGAAAAATAATGAATTTATAGTATTATTGTGTTTAAATAATGATTATATATTTGAAGATAATTAAACGAAAATTTCTGAGGAAATTTGACACATCCAATTGCAAGACTACATGTAATTTAATTCACAGAAAACACAGGAAAGAAGTACATTTGAGAATGTAGAATATATTTCAAGTCTTAATATGTACATGAATCAATTTATCATAGTCACATATTACTCCATCCTAACATATTTCAGATACTTGGACCTGGCATGGAAAAATCCTAAGTCAAAAATAGGTACATTTTAGGTACTTTGTAACATTCAGAAATGAAGTCAATATGAGGCACATTTTAGGTAGTCTAAAAAAAAAAAAACTAAGTTGAAACTAGGTACATTATAGGTATTTCTAAAATATTCAAAGTCCACCATAGGCACATTTTAGGTACTTTGAGAATTTCAGAGTCCAAATTGGGTATGTTTTAGGTACTTTGAGAATTTCAAAGTCCAAATTGGGTATGTTTTAGGTACTTTGAGAATTTCAAAGTCCAAATCGGGTACATTTTAGGTATATCTCAAAAACCATAGGTATCTTTTAGGTATACCTAAAACGTACCTATTCTGATAGGTACTTTTTAGGTAGCCTTTAGGTACACTTTAGGTATACCTCAAAGTACCTATTTTTTCCCCTGGGCAAAGCCTTCCTCACAGGGGCGAACGCTCAACTCAAGGCCAAAAGTGAGGCGGTGCCAAGGGAGACAGTAGGAAACCTAAAGTCAGTTACTATTGGTACATTGTTGTATAACTAAAAATGATAATGAATTAATTGTCTTGCTAAGACATATAAACAAATAAATCTTCTAAGAGTTTAAAGGGACAATTCGGTCTAAGAGAACATTAAAATTTGTACATATATTGGAAACAAACCAGTTCTAATGGAAATTAGATCAGTCGGTTTTTACTGTGAATTATGCCAGAAAAGCCCATGGTGGTGAAATGTGTGTGAAATATTCAAACTCGCTCGCTGTCCGCCATTACACATTGTGTTCAAAAGTCTTGTATGCCGAACCCTGTCCCTTGCTCGTAAAGTAATGCAACTTTTGTCTAGAACTGCTCAAATCGCTCTGACAGTAGTGTGTTTACCTTATTAGGTGAATTGTCTTGCCTAAAAAAATCATTTTATCACCTCCTCAGTGGTTATGTAGTTCATTTGTTTAGCAGGGTTGCTGTGACTTTGGCTCAGGTAAGGGTACAACGTATACATGTACCTGCTTTATCGTATTGATCAACGATTTGTAATTTCAAATGGTTATCAATTAAAATACTTTACAATGACGGAGAATTTGTCAAATATTTTATGTTATATGTTTCATAAAGAAGGTTCAACAATACATTTATGCCATATTTTGCTTCTTGGTTATATAAAAGAATTAGCCTGAGTGAATTGTCCCTTTAAGAGACATTTTTTGAAATATGTGTAGTAGAATCCCTTGATGGGATATATTCAGTCTAGTTTCTGTGTATTTGAAATTTTTACTATAAAAGATTTGAATATTTTATGCTTGAACACTTTAGGAAATGCGCCGCACAGCGGAAATTTTCTAAAATAAAGTACAGAAAATGTGCAGGAGGACTCTTCGACCCCCCCCCCTTTCCCCATGCAATTGTCCCCCCTTGTCCCCTCATTTCCTACACCCCTGACCAGGTACATCAATCAGTAGAGCTGGAAATGTTAAAGTGAAGCAGGATTTGACTGGGACGATCATTGGCGACCAGGTAGCTCAGTCTGTAGAGCACTTGGCTAGTGTTCGGAGGCTCCCAGGATCGAATTACGGTCTGGCCGCTAGACATTATCTCCTCTCCTGTTACATTTATACACATGTATATACTAGTTATTACAAATCAGTACCACTTCTTTTTGAAAATACAAATTATTTCAATGGGAATATATATTCAATTCAAAATATATACAGTAAGATTTTTGAATTGAGATTGTAACTTAGTTTACTGGTTTAGTCTAACAGAAGTAACATGACTGTACTGTGCAGGTTGTCCTTCAGGCCGATCTCCTTCTGAATCATTTCTTCGATAAACAGCACCATATGAACTATAAATACTTAATTATGTGACTTTTGGCCGTTTCAGTTTCTTACCTGTAAACATAGGCCAGCTTGCTTTAAGCATGTCGTACATAATGCACTTTCATTTTCAGCACTCTCTCAATAGTTGTATAAGTCCCGATGTGTTCCGGAACAAGAAGCTAAGAGTTCCGAAAGCTCGTGTCAACTTCCTTTTCCGGTACCTCCAAAATGGTGAGCGACTTGCAAAGTTATAAACAAATGGAAATCCGATAAAATCCAATAAATCGACTGCAACATATCTACGTTGTTTATGTCATATGGAACATGAGAATATATTTTATAGGTTTTACATTTTATTATATCCATGTTGCCTGTGAATTTTCAAGATGACGCTAATATATGAAAGGTGTTCACATGTTTGTTCTCTGACGTTCATGTCAAGTTTGCTATTTCGCTGTGTATGTAGTCGATTTTATCGTCAATGTCAAATACATTTTGTGGTTTAAATGCTTACATATGACGACTGTTAATTTTATGTAACTACTTATTATTTTGCGGACGCGGTGGTGATCTGTTACTGTTGTAAAACTTTGCGCAGCAGTTACAACACTGATTAATCATGATTCTATCCCCCCTCCTCATCCACACTTATCCAAACTTATAGCTTGCAATAGACACGTCATACACACGCATGTGTTAACACCAGTATAATACAATGACATTACGTATTATTTCCTGATTGTAGGCCTATCGGCTCCATAGGCTATTTCTCTCATATTCATTTTTTCGGTCAAAATGCGAAAGTGTGAACATGGATCAAGTCCTGTTATGGCCTACACCATTCCTTATTCGGTTAAAGTACACTGGATCAACTTGAAATAATGTGTTGACAATTCCTCCTATTCCTGTCCTATTGCATTCCACTTGCGTAACAGAAGGCTAGTTACTGGGATTATAGTAATCCCTATTGAGATTCCTCCTCTAGACTCTTTTATATTCGGACGTTGATAGATGTCTCTCGTCGGAATCCCTACTCGAGCCTTCTAAACTTTATTCTGGAAAATCAAGTCAGGGTTGACTACCTCTTGTAAGGGTCTATTACAGAAAATAATCCAACTGCAGTGGTTCCCATACTAGCACACATCGCTAGTGGAGATATTTTTCTCTCCATACGCACATATATTATTTAGTGACACATATTAAAAACAAAGAACCATCCCATATTGTAAACAATGTTATGTTCCATTGCTACTTTGAGCAGCCATTTTGAAAGTCCCTCTCTGTCATGTGACCACTATAGTCTGTTTCAATAAAATTCATTACCTGTATAACCTTATTCCATTCAGTGTAATAGGTATTATCTGGAACGCACTATAGTGGTCATGTGACAGCGAGGGACTTTCAAAATGGCTGCTCAAAGTAGCGATAGAACAAGACAACATTTGCAAAATGAGATGGTTCTTTGTTTTCAATACATGTCACTTCATAATATATGTGCGTTTTGAGAGAAAAATATCTCCACTATCGATGTGTGCCAGTGTGGGAACCACTGCAGTTGGATTATTTCTGTAATAGACCCTTACAAGAGGTAGGTCAACCTGACTTGATTTTCCAGAATAAAGTTTAGAAGGCCCGAGTAGGGATTCCGACGAGAGACATCTATCAGACGTCCAAATATAAAAAAGAGTCTAGAGGAGGAATCTCAATAGGGATTACGGATTATAGACTAGGTATAACTTATCAATGAGCATTTCGAACTACTGTAAAGATCCTAAGTTCTGAGTCAAGCCCGGTCTGTTCTTCTCTTCTTACTGATATAATCACAAGGGTTTCAATATCAGGTGGTATGGTTTGAATGGATCTCATGATATTAAGGTGTTGACCATTTTCACTATCCTGTCCTAGCTATCGCATCCCAATTTATTATATTTGAGTACATGGGCATGTACATGTCTTCAACTTTCAAGACATTGCTGATGGTGGGCTATTCAAATCGCCCTGCGTCCGTGGTCCCGTGTCCGTCGTCCATCCCTAAAACAATGCTTGTTATTCACTATTTCTTAAAAAACTACTGAAGGGATTTTGTTCAAACTTCACATAGAGGTTACCCTTGGTCCCTAGTTGTGCCATACAGATTTTGAGACGGATCGGAAAAACAAGATGGCCGCCAGGCAGCCATCTTTGATTTTGGCAGTTGAAATTTGTTATCGATATTTCTTGAGAACTACTGAAGGGATTTTGTTCAAACTTCATATGGAGGTTACCCTTGGTCCCTAGTTGTGCCATACAGATTTTGAGTCTGATAGGAAAAACAAGATGGCCGCCAGTTTGTTATGGCTATTTCTCAAAAACTGCTGAAGGGATCTTTCTCAAATTTAATATGTAGGTTCCCCTAGGGCCCTTGTTGTGCATATTGCATTTTTGGGACCGATCGGTGAACAAGATGGCCGCCAGGCAGCCATCTTGGATTTTGTTATTCAAAGTTTGTTATCGCTATTTCTCAAAAAGTACTGAAGGGATCTGTCTCAAAATTCATATGTAGGTTCCCCTAGGGCCCTAGTTGTGCATATTGTGATTTGGGACCGATTGATCAACAAGATGGCCGCCAAGGAGTCATCTTGGATTTTGATAGTTGAAGTTTGTTACCGCTATTTCTCTAAAGGTACTGAAGCGATCTGTCTCAAATTTTATATGTAGCATGTTTGAAAAAGTTTAAAAAGTAGAGAAAAGATCCATCTTTCCTTTGTCAGATATAGATAATTCCTTGGTGGGCGCCAAGATCCCTCTGGGATCTCTTGTTATACTTTTACCACAGAATAAGTTGAACCATCATGATCATATGGCATATCCATCTGACTGATCTTGCGTATCATTAAGTGATGGTTGCAAACAATCTGATTTACCACTCCGTTCAATAGAGGATCTGACAACAACCCATATAAGGGGGTCATGTTCGGATGACCTTTTATCATGTGTACGTGGTATCATTCAGTGATTGTTGCATATACCTACATTTACATGTACGATCACCACTTGTTAATTGGAATCGGGTTTAGATTAAATTAAAAATTCTGTCTCAGTTTTTGACGAGAGAAAAAGTTCAGTTGCATTTTCTAATATCTTGTGTCCAAATGAATGTAAATGATTGATTACTGTGACATAACATTCCTTCTTTTCTCACAGGCTCGCGTCAGGACAAAGACCGTCAAGAAGGCCGCCAGAGTCATTATTGAGAAATACTACACCAAGTTGACCCTCGACTTCCACACTAACAAAAGAGTATGTGAAGAAATCGCTATTTTGCCTAGCAAGAAGCTTAGGAACAAAGTAGCAGGGTAAGTTTGTATATGCATAGATAAATCTAAAATTTGTAGGAATAAAAAAGAAATTGATATGCCACTCATTTGAAACAAGTTTTTGAGACTGAAATAAGTTAAGTTAAATTTGTTTTATAATTTAAGAAATTGTACAATTTAAAAGCAACTATCTTATTTACTAATGGTCTATTGATGGATTGGATTAAAGTTGTACGTGCCGTAACTGGGCGATGATTTTGACATGCTATTTTTTCATCATTAATTTATTAAAAACCATAAGGTTTGATGAATAAAGCTGTAAAAATCATTCAAATGGCTTCAGATGACTTATAAACGTTGGTTATAACATAGAAATTTTGTGCTGTGAAATTGTTGTTTTTATGCCTTAAATATGTTTAAATGAAAACGTACCTGCAGAAGTCACTTAACACAATTACTAAAAACATTGTAAAAATGTGTAATGAAATTGTACACCACATTTTGGGCTCATGGTCTCACCGTATGTACTCAGTACTGCCAAAAATCATATTCAGCTCTTATTTGTACTTGCAAAATTAAAACCTGTGCATTGAAAGCACTGTAATTTTCAAAAAGTTGGTAATTTTTGGTGCTTAATAACATATTAAAAGCTCATTTTGATTCGTGAGTATGAAAAATACGGCACATATAACTTAAAGGGTTAATCATCAGCCAGTAAAATAGATTTGAATTCAATAAACCCTCTTTATATGCGATATCATCAATTCTAAAACCAATTATGTATAGAGCTAAAACAATTAGTAAATTTTGAAATTGATTATTCAGGCACCTGTGTCATCGATTACTAATCGATTTATCACTTGAATTGAAGGCAACCATATTGTCTCACTTCTGACTACTGAAAATGTCCGCCATGTTTTGGTATCAACTAAAAATAATACCTACGATATGACAGAGGACCTACCTTATATTATATAAGCCTACCAAGAAGTAAGAATAGATTTATAAACCGAAAAAACGTGTTTCATTTCCAAATAAACTCTGAATTCCGTCTCTGTATCATCTTGTGTAACATCGTTTAATTCAGTTTGCTTACCCTCTCTTTTGACATGACCTTCACACATACGACTAAGGCCAAAAAAAATTATATGCATGTTTCATGTTACATGACTGAAAAATATAGGGTAGGACGGTTGGGATTTTTTTAGGAGGGGTGGGGGAGAAGTTGAGTGGCTTTATTACTACATTACAAAGTAATTTAATAATGCATGTAATTTATCATTCAGGCTTTAGGCTAGCTAGAAGTCTTTTATTTCTCATTACCGTATTCGAAATTGAACTTAATCTGGATGAACTTAAAGCATGCGTAAAAATCTAAGTTGACAACTTCACACACAACATTTTTGTTTTGAAAAAGTGTGATAAAATAGCTAGGGTCGGAAGTTAAAACTAGGGTAGGTAGGGGTACCTGAAACATACATATTTTTTTTTTAGGCCTAATCAACTAAATCTGGATTGCCACAGAGTGACATGACCAAACTTTCGTCACAGAACTTTTTCATTTCCAAAAATCAACAACTCATATATATATATATATATTCAATTAGAAAAATTAAATTGCTTTAAAAAGCTGTAGTCCTGCAGGGGTCAGGAAGATGTTTTACTGGAAAAGCCATTTGCAATTTTTGAACTGCCATACATGTATTTCTGATTTTGTAATTGTAGTTGTCAATTGCCATATCTCTGATTTTGTAGTTGTAGTTGTCAATTGCTGTGTATTTGTCTGTTTGCTGTGACAGGTTTGTCACCCATTTGATGAAGCGTATCCAGGCTGGGCCAGTCCGAGGTATCTCCATCAAGCTACAGGAAGAAGAGAGGGAAAGGAGGGATAACTACGTCCCAGAGGTACACTTTATATGTATATATATATATATAGGATCTTAAATAAGTGTTCATTTCATATAAGATTATCTGAAACAAATCTCAGAAGTCTTATTTTTGTGAACCTTGTTGAGAACAAACTAAAACTTGAGTTCGATGTGTGTTGATATGAATACAAATTTTTCTAAGATTCTGTATATCACAGACACATAACTATACCATCCTACATTTCTCAGAATTTCAATCCGAATTGTACATGATATGTGCCTCAAAAATCCTTTGAAGACTGGTTATATTTCACTAGTGACATATGTTTAAAACTGTTTGTGGATATTGGGCGGATAATGTGATAAAGTAAAGCCATATATTAGAAGTACAGTTCATTTATGGAAAGTCAGAAAATTGATATCTCTGGAAAACATTTTGTTGCATGATTGATTTAAATAACCAATGTAAAGTTCTCAGATGTTTGATGTCTCTTGAGAATTCAGTAATTTTTCTTTGTGGGTTATCTCCCTTCATATAGTCCTTTGATTAAAACTCAATTTAAATACTAAACAACTACGGTATTGCTCGATCCTTGTTTAACTATATCAATCTAGATCAGGAATGTGTGTCATTCTTCGTTATTAATTAGCCTTAGAATTACAATAATGCCTAATAGTGTTAAGTACTGAAACAGAATTTGACAAATAAGACTTCAAACAATCTTTTATTTGTTTGCAGGTTTCTCTTTTGGAACAACATGACGTTATTGAAGTTGATCCCGATACAAAGGACATGTTGAAGTCTCTGGTAAGTGATTTAGTTAGTCCACAGCTGCCATATTGAATTAAAGTGAGCAGGGCATCCAGTTGACCCTTTACTTTAAGCAGATTCAGATGTTGAATCACAAATCTGAAGAGTTGAAACATATCACACATAGACATGTGCTTCAAACTCGAGAGTCAAACCTGATTTTTGGGAGTCAAAACTTACTCCCAGTGGTCTACTGGATGCCTGGGTGAGCGAGTTTACACGAAATATCTTTTGAACTGATAAACCTATATGATTAAAAGTTTAAGAATAATGCAACTTCTGTAATAAATTAAACATGAGAAGGGGTGACTATTTTCATTGTGTGGTGCCTTACATACAAAGAAAGTAGATCAAGATCCTTAAATAATACAAGAAACTGTTCTATTGTCTGAATTTTTGCGTCCAAGTGAGATCTGGTTCGATGATAATGCATTAAAATTTAACACTTTTTCAATAAAAAAAGCCTTAAATGAAATGACAGCTAAATTGTGACTTTTGATTACATTTACCATGTGTTTATGCTGTGTGTATAACATATTTTATATTATCATTATTACAGGACTTTGGCAACATCCCCGGCCTGCAGGTTACCCAGCCCATCACAGCCCAGGGAGGATTCCGACCAGGGGGTGCTGGTGGACCAAGGATGTAATTAAGTTAATAAAGTCAACAGGGGAAAAACATAACACAGTTTGTTATCTATTTAATTCAACTGAAGCATATGCACAAAACATACAAACTATTTTGATGGCATGTTTTAACAAGTAATGACATTAAATTCATATAAAATTGCATCTTATCTTGTCAATGCATACAACTTATTTTGCTTGTCAGATGAAATGACCTGTATGTTAAGAAAATAATTAATATTAAGAAACAATCAAATTATTGCCAGGTAAATATTTTTGCTTTACATGTACATCATTACTACTGTACATAGATCTACATAATTCTTGATCATGAATGATATCAAACGAGTAATCTGTAGTGTATTTGTATGTATAGATTTTGTTTTGAATAGAGAAGATACGTTAGCAAGCAATGTTGATTGCATTGACAGGCAAGATGCATATTGGAGTACAGAAATTCTTCGAAAATGTCGATATGATTATTAACATATCTAGGATTTTGGTAGTTGAAGTTTGTTACCACTATTTCTCCGAAGGTTCCCATAGGGCCCTAGTTGTGTATATAGCATTCTTAGACTGATCGGTCAACAAGATGGTCCACTAGCCACCATTTTAGGTTTAGGTAGTTGAAGTTTGTTCTCACTATTTCTCATAATGTACAAAAGAGATCTTTGAAATTTCATATGTAGGATCTCCTAAGGCACTTGTTCATATTTTATTTTGAGACCAATTAGTAAGAAGGTGGCCAACTGGCCACTATCTTAGGTTTTGATAATTGAAGGTTGAAAAGGAGAGAAAATATCCTTATTGCATTTGTCAGACATAGATAATTCTTGGATCTCTTGTTAGACTTAACATTTGAAAGATCTCGGAGGAGTTAGAAAATCAGCTTGCTTTGTCCGTTACTGAGTTATTGCCCTTTGCAATAATAATTATAACTGGACCTTGTGAACACGATAACTTAGAAAATATTCACCAAAAATAATGCAACATTATAGTAGACTGATAAAAGAAGAAAAAAACCCCGAAAACAATTATTTCGAAAATCGGTCATATATCCATCGTAACTTGCAGAGTTATTAAATTTATAATAATATTAATTGAGCTTTATGTAACATTGCATATAACCTAGAACTTTTAAGATGACAATCTACTCCGAAAAACATTGATTGACCTCGGGTGATATCACTTCCTCGAGATGATACGTCACCGTATCCACCTGAGAATAGGTCGATATTTGTACATATCACACAACACAATAATATCATGCAGTTGTAAACATGCCACTTGGATACTCCGGAGGCCTTTAGGCATATAATGTAAATAACCGGTAACAGGAGAAATTACAGTAAATGGCATACACTAAGGATACTGTACCTGAATAGAACAAATGTATTACAGGGATTTAATCCTTTAATTATTCGTTACTCTTTAGATGGGTAGGATGTTGGGAGCCCTACTTTCCGATGTTCGGTTTTCTCTCTCTGTCTCCCCAAACACTCAGTCTTCCCCACTGTCCCTGTAATGACATGGATTCCGAATATCCTTCAGTACAAACTGACTACAGCCTGCCTTCACAGGCAAGTTCTATGTCTGCCAGTCCATTCTTCCACACTCGTCAGTCAACTCAGGATATTAAGTCTTTTTGCTCTTGCACTTATTCACATGTTTCCCAGCGCACAGTTAGTTCCACCATATTGGTATTGGGGGATAACGGTACAATATCTGGTGTCTCTAGCACCCCTGGAAAGACGAGATTTGAAGGTCAGCGCATATTTCACAGTCTCCTTTGTATTATACATTGTACATTTAGCATGCGCAGGCTGGTATTGTTTGATTTTTCATCGGTATTTTTTATAGTGCTATAGCACTGAACCATGCCGCCGAAAACACAAAGCAACACACCCGGTCACATTATATTTGACTGAGCACCGAACAGAAACTACCACTGTTGTAGGCTATGGTGTGTCTCGGCCAGGGGACATATCAAGAGCCTTCCTTATAAGGCGAGCGCCCAAACGAAGGCCAAAAGTGAGGTGGTAGTACTTATAAGATCCTACCTAAATTTAGTAGCCTTTTACGATATACAAAAGGAGCAGCAAATGCAATTCTTACGCCCTACCTGTGTAGGAGGAGTGACCTCGTCTACCCAGGTTCTATTTGGGGTTCCGTGAAGCAATTACAACGAACAACAGAAATACATTCGAATGATATTTATTATATACAAACATGTAGAAAGACGAATAATATATATACATGACACAAAGCCCCGCTCATACAGCGTATGGCAAACTACAACATTGCACGTGCACAATACACCACTCACAGGTCAGCTAATACATAGCTACTCCCGACAACGAACATCCACACTCTACACATAGAGACAACAACGAGAGCGAGAGAGAGAGGAGTGAGTCTACTCTGGCAGGAAAGCTTCTACAGACTGACGAAAGAGAAGGAGACACGCTGTTTTATAGTTTTTCCCGGTCCAATGAAAGGATAGTTTAGAAACAACCAATAGAAACAAAGGATAGAACTGAAAGTGAAAGTAGAATATATATAGATATGTGGCCCTTCCGGTAGCCACGTGCACATACACGACAATTCATTACAAAACAATAAGCATTCACAGATAATTAAAGTATTTAACATTCTATAATATCACTCGCTCATATGTACACTCATACTTCACCATGGCCATGGTCAACATACAAAAATATCGAAACTTCCACACCTGCATGGCTCAAGAAATGAGTATGTATTACTACGCGATTGGTTACCATGGGAACAAAATGGTAGGTATAAAGGGGTTATGGGATATGCTTACTATACTGGTACATGTAGCATTTTCGAACGAAATGGTTGTTATGACAATACAACATCGCACTTTGTTTTATTTGATATTTTGAAGTTGTCGGATAAAAAAAAATGTACATCGGGGTAAAGAAGTATACTGAATAACATTGCATTATTTTTAAATGATTGGTTGCCATGATAACAAAAGGAGTGCATATGATCGGTTGAAAATTTAGATGCACTCAGATAAAAGTTAAAATTGGTAATTCGTCACGGATTAACGATTTTGAAATACTTCAATACACCATGGCAACAAAATTGAGGCCCCTGATTGGTAAGAACTAATATTCTTATTTAAAATCCAATTTTGCTATTAACTTTATCCAAAAGCTTAAAATGTTGTTTAGCATTCTATCTTGTATGTTTGGTTAAAGGGACATAAACCTAAATAAACCATGTAAATTTGAGTAAAGCGAATAGTCGGGCAAGTGACTGTAAAATCGGTAAAAATGGTATTAATATATCCGGTATAATTTCTTATGAATTAGAAAAATAAAACTTTCCGTCAAAAATCGCTGTACATGCGAAGAGAAAATAATAATATCTATGGGAATCCTAAAAGTCCTCCCGACCGGCTATGAGTGCAGGTCAATCTTAACGCATGCGCAACATCCACCACTCTCCGTAGTAAAACAAAACATGGCTACCGTAGTTTTGAACCAAAAGGTTTCCGCCAAAACAACCCAACTGACTCACCTAAAATGCGAAAGGAAAGGCAATGGAGCAGCGACAATCCCAACAACTGACTCGGTAAACATTACGACGCATGGAGAGTGTAAATAAAACTTGTTATAGTGAAGAGAACAGTTCAAACGAGCACGCGGCTCCGGACCGCTAACTGTACGTACCTTAGGCCGACTACCCGCGTACTCCCCTGCTCAGCTGATAGTGAGTGAGTCTTCGTATTTTGATCATTATGTACATAGTCCCTAGCAGTATTTTTTTCATAAATGAGTGGTCACATATGGTCACAAATGTTTCATACCTGTTCCCCAATCGCGTAAAACGTAACCCTGGGGTAAATAGCGGTTCTTTCGTGGGGCCTCTTTAGGGGTAATGAATGCCCTGTATATTTATAAAAATGTACCGTTGTAATGCATGTACAGTTAGAATGTAACCGCTAGTGCATTATCAAGCTAAGATTTGTTTTTCAATTAAATCTATATATTATTGCTAATTTATGCTGGATCGGTCAATTTCATACAGTTCTGATGTATATATTTATAGATTTTTACACTTGTACAAATTTTTGTTTCTGTCCTATGTTCTGGGTAGTGTTGATACACATCATGTATAAACATTTTTTATCTAGGGGATTTACATTGTTATGTATAATTGGTAAAAATGTATTGTATATGTTCTGATAAACACATAATACATTATGTAACAATTGTAGGTTTTTAGCCCTTGTGTCTTTCAGATATATGTGTTCCGGAAAGACAACTATACAATATTGTTTTCTGGGGGTCAAGAATACTAAATAGAGTGTTTGAATATTTATTAAATCACAACTGTCCCTGGTTCATCTAGTGTATATGAATACAAACTATTACAGAGTTTGAAATGTCCCTGGCCGTCCTTACTTTATCGCGCAGCAGTACTGGCAGGCTAAAGGCCGGCCGTGCCAAGACTCATTACACTTTATTCAGAAATGTTTTTTGTATAGGCCCACGAACGTCCCCAGCCAAAATACACAAAAATCATGACCCCATCTAAGCAACTCCATCAACAGCACGTCCGAGCCACCATCGTCACTAACATATAAAATGAGTTTATCCTCTCTAGAAATAAAAAAAAACCTGTAAATGAACCTACGATTGAACCCTAACATTTAATTTCATTTTTAAATACTTATGGAACTTGATCATTCAACTAGTTGTCATATTGCAAATCAAGGCTGAACATTAAAAAATGCCTGGGTTCTGTTTTTTTTCTTTTCCAAGGCAACCATTGCATGCATTAGTGACAGTGAAATACAGAAAGTATCATACCCTATGGACCGGGTATGACAATGTATTGTATACATATTCATACAATAAGCTAGCAATATAAAAACTGAAAAGAATGGTTTGAATTTTTGAGTGCTCCATGAAAAAGTAAACCTTTTCAAAACTTTTCCAATATGGACCTAGAAGATCATGAACAGAACATTTAAACAGTATTAATTTATTAATGTTCCTTTCAACTGTAATCATTAAATAAAATTATGATGCAATACTTTTTCATTGTTTAAACTTTGTAGAAATATTGTTTATATTAGTCCTCTAGATCCAGTGATTATAATTTCTTGCATCCATATGCCGGCCCATTTGTTTTGTCAGGGCTTGTGAGATAGCTTTCAATTACTTTTAAAATATAAGGATTTTTTTTACATATAGCAATAATAATTACCATTGTCTTAGCATTTCTAAATTCTACTTTACAAGAGAGTAGACTCAACATATAAATAAAACCATAAACTAGCAAGTTATCTGAAATGTAAAAATCTTTTTGTCTAACCAAATTTCACATTTATTGTCTATGTGTAACTTGTACATAGACCATTTATGTATTAATACTGTAGTAACAGTGATTACAAAACACATAGACTAAAATTGTAGTATGTAGTACTATGTACATCTGTCCTTTGATATTGAGTTCTAAACAAAAAAGTGGTACCTATTGGGAAGTTGTGAATTGGGCGGAGGGTGAAATACAGAAGAAATAGCTACACATGGAAAAAAAGAAAGATATACAGTACCATATGGATTCAAAGTTGCTCCAAAATCAATGAGACTAAATAACCAAAAAAAAGCCATGTAAACCCCAAATATGCAATGACCA
>NW_027187815.1:0-61704 GCF_041381155.1 Argopecten irradians
TTTGTGAAAACAATGGGTCCCACAGTGCTATAGATACCCATTCCCAGAAATTTCATGGGTCCTTTTAAAATTCTGTAAGTCCAGGACTCGGGGGATGATGCGCACATACAGCTGTAGATTTATCACTGCATTGGAAAAAGAAATATCAACTGTGTTTTGATTATTATAGAGAATCAGCCCACCACTAATTTTCGTGGTACATACAGTGTACTTAGACATATCGATTTCAAGGGTGGGGGAATACCTACCTAAACAACTTCCCCTTTAAAAACAATGTTATGTCCATTGATTAGTCTTTAAAAAAGGTGACATCAAACAAACAAATGTTATATTTGGCCAGCCTTATTTGTATTCAGGTCCCTGTCTTAGTACTTTGATTTTTTACAATAAGGTAGATGTTGATCACTCCTTTCTTAAAAATGTTTGATCTTTTAACCAAGATTATCATGAAAAAAATAAAGTTAAAACACTCAATTAACTTAATAACAAATTTTTTATGCTTGATGATGAGTTTTCTTCCATATCACATTAGAGAATATAACTGATGATCATGAATAGCCATATTAGGATGTACTTAGAGAATGAGGTCTGTTTTAGTCACTAGAGAGATTAGTTATAATCTTTGTTAGAAACTGAACATACCTGTTAGGCTGAGGAGACTGGCAAACATGCAGACCCGACAAGAGCAGTAAAGGCCACGTTGTCTTCAAACCGGGACAGTATTTTTTGCATATTCATATAAACAATTATACCCATATATACCTCTATTGAAATACTAATGATTGTATATATTGGGATTGAATGGTATTTTCTAATTTTCACTGCAGCGGCTATGAATAGCCAGAAGCTATAGATATCCCGTGGAGCGTGTTAGTGCTCCTTGGAAGATATGTAGCTTCTGCTATTTCATAGACGCTATGAAAATTATAATAATTTCACGACGGTTTCATTTTGGTAGATAAAAGAACTCCAGTCACACCTGTTATCATTCAAGTCCTTCAAAATTATTTTTTAAAACATGCTTTCAATTTTATTCTTTTATTATCATAACTTGGAAAAGTATCCACCACTATATAGTCAAAGATTAATTTCACATTCAATCCATATATTTACATATAGAATAATTTTATTGAAAATAAAAATTATTGAAAGGGTATTATATCACATTTAAAACTATGACACCTGTATACGACGAGAAACGAGATTAATGGAACAGCTGGAGGACAAAGTCGTTCCATAATGTCGCGTTTTTCAAGCTTCCGCCTTTGGGTCGACCTTTTTTTGCAAATAACAAACAATAAACAAGAAATATAGTTAAAATAAGATTTGATTAACTTATTACAGTAAAACTTAGTTGATTCTATATCAAGAAACAACACATTAAAGATTTTACATAAAATATTGCGGGGGACTATTTTAAATTGATATGAAACTGGTGCAATGTTTGAAATTAGCTGATCGATGCACGAGAATCATTGTATTTATAGTGTATTCATAACTAGTGTTTTTCATAGGCAAATGTTTGTTTCCATCATAATGTAAATATAATATATATAATTGTATATATTATGTTTTCTCTCAGATGCATATATTATGAAAAAGAGAAATAAAATGAATTTAGATTTGAACTTAAAACAACCTGGGCCAGTCAGGCAACATTGGGAACACCAGCAGTTGTAGGTGAGAAGTAAGCATGGAATTGACATTAGAAAGGAAATAAATCAAAGCCTCCCAAAGGCCATCCAAGCATCGGTCGTGAGTCCACCACCTCCCAATCTGAGATTAAAATACAGATCCTTATTATCACAATACGTTCGATAGAGAGAATCTGAGAAAATGCCGCCATTAGGGGTCATGATCCAGGTGACCGTTTGAAAATAGCCAATCAAATTGCTACATTGCAAAAATGTTTGACAGTTGAATTTCATGGGACGAATTAGTTTGAAAAAACTTGTCAGAATTTATTTTGGTTTACGTAGTCATCTCGCCCAAAGAGCACAATAAAACTAATTGTATATGAATAATGTATACTTGGACGAAATATCGTTTTCAATGGATGTGACAAGGTGTAGAAAATGTATTTGATATGAAGATCACGTGGTAATAAAGGTCATCTGGACGTGACCCCCTATGGGATATTGTCAGATCCTTTATATAACGGAGTGGGTATAAGGATCTGCATTTTAATCAGATTGACCACCTCCAGCCGTGAGGGAGGTTTCTTTGTCTCCAAAGTCATTTTCTCATTGCAGGTCGCTTCATGCGATTTTGAATTTTCCATGTGATCTGCCCCTTACATTGAGTAGATTGCCTGGAAAATTTTGAAAAAGAATATTTGTATCGATTACGTAATTAATATACAGCTTATATTCACCATAACCTTTGTCAGACTTGGCGAAATTTGCAGGTCCGACGGACATGTCCAGCAAAATTTGACTCGGACCCCCTTTTTTAAAATATGGCTGGACCAACTGTCTGGCAATTATTAAAAATTATTAGAAATGTCTTCTCTGATTAGTATTAAGCTAGTGACGAATCTTGCAAAACTTAAACTGCATAAGATAATTATGAAAACAGCTGCCTGGATACTAATAGCAGGAAGTTTTTTTTACTTCCAAAATTAAAATTAATGTTCGGTCCATCAAAATCTTGTTCGGTCCGGCTTACTCACAGTCCTTGCTAGTCTGAATGTTCAGCCATTTTTTTTCAACTTTAGCAATGTCTGCTTTGTTATTGATTATTGGTTCTGTTGTGATTTGTGTTTGGAATCAGTTGCAAAATCATAATTGATGATTTAAAAGTTGAGGACAACGTACTAATTAATGATCGACTTTATAATCGGTTACCACTTCCTCTGTTTTAATTCACTAGAAGAAGTTTAGACAGATGAACCAGCAGTATGACAAAGTAAATCTTCAATTTTTACTGTATTGTGGAAAACATTTTTCAATGTGGTTTTGGCATAAATATTACATATATAATTCAAAGCAGTTTAAGGAAAATATCATTTCTGTCCCACTTAATAACCAAGTATTACCTTAAATCATAATTGGCAGTCTTCAGTATTTAGATTAATCATATTTATCAAGTAAAATCTAAAATGTTCCAACACTAATTATAATGTACTTGAGTTTTCTTACATGATCTCTTTTAGACTTTTAAATTGCTGCTGTAGAACAGGTGGTGTTAAGGTACAGCTGTTTTTAAACAGAAAAAAAAGAAAAAAATGGTTTTCGAAGTTTGTAGTCATTATCAACTTCTTTGCATTTTCATTATTTGGAATATTCAAAAAAATTATCAGCATATCAATCTTCATATCTTTTTATGTTAATTTGTAGTGGTTTTATTAGGTCATCTGACTCGAAGGGTCAGGATGATCTATAGTCGTCATGTTTCGTCCGTCATCGTCCGCTGTCCGCCGTGCGTTAACTTTTCACATTTTGAACTTCTTCTCAAGTTCTACCAGTACAATTTAGCTGAAATGATCCTGACATGATCCCAATGAAGTGTTGTTATTTTTTGGGTCGAACCGAAATCCAAGATGGCCGCCACAGCCGCCATCTTGAAAACACATTTTGAACTTCTTCTCAAGTTCTACTGGCGTGATTTGGCTGAAACTTGCATGAAATGATTTTGACATGGTCCAGACAAAGTGTTGTTATTATTTGGGTCGATCCGAAATCCAAGATGGGCGCCACAGCAGCCATTTTGAAAATACATTTTGAACTTCTTCTCAAGTTTTACAGGTGCGATATGGCTGAAACTTGCATGAAATGATCTTGACATGGTCCGGACAAGGTGTTGTTATTTTTCCGGTCGTTCTGAAATTCAAGATGGCTGCCACAGCCGCCATCTTGAAAACACATTTTTGAACTTCTTTTCAAGTTATACCATTGTGATTTGGCTGAAACTTGCATGAAACGATCCTGACATGGTCCTGTCATAGTGTTGTTATTTTTTGGGTGATTTGAAATCCAAGATGGCAGCCATAGCCGCCATCTTGTAAACACATTTTGAACTCCTTTTCAAGTTCTACCAGTGTAATTTGGCTAAAACTTGCATGAAACGATCCTGACATGATCCGGACAAAGTGCTTTTATTTTTTGGGTCAATCTGAAATAAAAGATGGCTGCCTCAGCCGCCATCTTGAAAACATATTTTGAACTTCTTCTCAAGTTTTACCGGTGCGATTTGGCTGAAACTTGAATGAAACTATCCCGAGATGATCCTGACAAAGTGTTGGTATTTTCGGGTCGATCGGAAATCCAAGATGGCCCCCGCAGCCGCTACCTTGAGAACACATTCTGAACTTCTCAAGTTCTACCGGTCCAATTTGGCTGAAACTTGCATGAAATGATCTGACATGGTCCCTACAATGTGTTGTTACATTTCTGGTTGATCCCAAATCGAAGATGGCTACCATGACACTATATTTGGCTGAAACTTGCATGAAACGATCCTGACATGGTCCTGTCATAGTGTTGTTATTTTTTGGGTGATTTGAAATCCAAGATGGCAGCCATAGCCGCCATCTTGTAAACACATTTTGAACTCCTTTTCAAGTTCTACCAGTGTAATTTGGCTAAAACTTGCATGAAACGATCCTGACATGATCCGGACAAAGTGCTTTTATTTTTTGGGTCAATCTGAAATAAAAGATGGCTGCCTCAGCCGCCATCTTGAAAACATATTTTGAACTTCTTCTCAAGTTTTACCGGTGCGATTTGGCTGAAACTTGAATGAAACTATCCCGAGATGATCCTGACAAAGTGTTGGTATTTTCGGGTCGATCGGAAATCCAAGATGGCCCCCGCAGCCGCTACCTTGAGAACACATTCTGAACTTCTCAAGTTCTACCGGTCCAATTTGGCTGAAACTTGCATGAAATGATCTGACATGGTCCCTACAATGTGTTGTGTTACATTTCTGGTTGATCCCAAATCGAAGATGGCTACCATGACACTATATTTGGCTGAAACTTGCATGAAACGATCCTGACATGGTCCTGTCATAGTGTTGTTATTTTTTTGGGTGATTTGAAATCCAAGATGGCAGCCATAGCCGCCATCTTGTAAACACATTTTGAACTCCTTTTCAAGTTCTACCAGTGTAATTTGGCTAAAACTTGCATGAAACGATCCTGACATGATCCGGACAAAGTGCTTTTATTTTTTGGGTCAATCTGAAATAAAAGATGGCTGCCTCAGCCGCCATCTTGAAAACATATTTTGAACTTCTTCTCAAGTTTTACCGGTGCGATTTGGCTGAAACTTGAATGAAACTATCCCGAGATGATCCTGACAAAGTGTTGGTATTTTCGGGTCGATCGGAAATCCAAGATGGCCCCCGCAGCCGCTACCTTGAGAACACATTCTGAACTTCTCAAGTTCTACCGGTCCAATTTGGCTGAAACTTGCATGAAATGATCTGACATGGTCCCTACAATGTGTTGTTACATTTCTGGTTGATCCCAAATCGAAGATGGCTACCATGACACTTTATCTAGTTAATTTCCTATATCAGATGACCGTTAAGGCCCTTGGGGCCTCTTGTTGAAAGACCATTTCTTAACAGTTGAACACTGTGATTATTACTTATTTACCCCTGAAGACACATTTTTAGCTCACCTGGCGCGGCGTCCGTCGTCCGTCCGTCCGTCGTCCGTCCGTCCGTCCGTCCGTCAACATTTCCTTTAAATCGCTACTAGTCATAAAGTTCTGCATGGATTGTAACCAAATTTGGCCACAAACATCCTTGGGGGAGGGGGAAACAGAACTTGTATAATATTTTGGCTCTGTCCCCCCCCCCCGGGGCAGGAGGGGCGGGGCCCAATAGGGGAAATAGAGGTAAATCCTATAAATCGCTACTTGTCCTAGAGTTCTGCATGGATTGTAACCAAATTTGACCACAAACATCCTTGGGGGAGGGGGAACAGAACTTGTATAAATTTTGGCTCTGGTCCCCCAGGGGCAGGAGGGGCGGGGCCCAATAGGGGTAATAGAGGTAAATCCTTTTAAATCGCTACTTGTCATAGAGCTCTGAATGGAATGTAACCAAATTTGGCCACAAACATCCTTTGGGGAAGAGGAACAGAACTTGTATAAATTTTGGCTCTGGTCCCCCGGGGGCAGGAGGGGCGGGGCCCAATAGGGGAAATAGAGGTAAATCCTTTAAATCGCTACTAGTCATAGAGTTCTAAATGAATTGTAACCAAATTCTGCCACAAACATCCTTGGGGGAAAGGGGAACAGAACTTGTATAAAATTTTGACTCTGGTCCCCAGGGGGCAGGAGGGGTGGGGCCCAATAGGGGAAATAGAGGTAAATCCTTTAAATCGCTACTAGTCAAAGAGTTCTGAATGGAATGTAACAAAATTTGGCCACAAACATCCTTGGGGGAAGGGGAACAGAACTTGTATAAATTTTGGCTCTGACCCCCTGGGGGCGGGAGGGGTGGGGCCCAATAGGGGAAATAGAGGTAAAACCTTTAAATCGCTACTAGTCATAGAGTTCTGAATGGAATGTAACTAAATTTGGCCACAAACATCCTTGGGGGAAGGGGAACAGAACTTGTATAAATTTTGGCTCTGATCCCCCGGGGGCAGGAGGGGCAGGGCCCAATAGGGGAAATAGAGGTAAATCCTTTAAATCGCTACTTGTCGTAGAGTTCTGAATGGAATGTAGCCAAATTTGGCCACAAACATCCTTTGGGGAAGGGGAACAGAACTTGTATAAATTTTGGCTCTGGTCCCCCGGGGGCAGGAGGGGTGGGGCCCAATAGGGGAAATAGAGGTAAATCCTTTAAATCGCTACTTGTAATAGAGTTCTACATGAATTGTAACCAAATTCTGCCACAAACATCCTTGGGGGAAGGGGAACAGAACTTGTATAAATTTTGGCTCTGGTCCCCAGGGGGCAGGAGGGGCGGGGCCCAATCGGGGAATAGAGGTAAATCCTTTAAATCGCTACTAGTCATAGAGTTTTGAATGGAATGTAACCAAATTTGGCCACAAACATCCTTGGGAGAAGGGGAACAGAACTTGTATAAAATTTTGGCTCTGGTCCACCGGGGGCAGGAGGGGTGGGGCCCAATAGGGGTAATAGAGGTAAATCCTTTAAATCGCTACTAGTCATAGAGTTCTGAATGGAATGTAACCAAATTTGGCCACAAACATCCTTAAAGGAGGGGAAAAGACCTTGTATAAATTTTGGCTCTGACCACCGGGGGGAGGAGGGGCGGGGCCCAATAGGGGAAATAGAGGTAAATCCTTTAAATCTCTACTTGTCCTAGAGCTCTACATGAATTGTAACCAAATTTGGCCACAAACATCCTTGGGGGAAGGGGAACAGAACTTGTATAAATTTTGGCTCTGATCCCCCAGGGGCAGGAGGGGCGGGGCCCAATCGGGGAATAGAGGTAAATCCTTAAAATCAAAACTTGTCATAGAGTTCTGAATGGAATGTAACCAAATTTGGCCACAGACATCCTTTGGGGAAGGGGAACAGAACTTGTATTAATTTTGACTCTGGCCCCCCGAGGGCAGGACGGGTGGGGCCCAATAGGGGAAATAGAGGTTAATCCTATAAATCACTTCTTGTCCTAGAGTTTTGTTTGGATTGTGACCAAATTTGGCCATAAACATCCTTGGAAGAAGGGGAACAGAACTTGTATAAATTTTGGCTCTGACCCCCTGGGGGCGGGAGGGGTGGGGCCCAATAGGGGATTTCAGAGGTTAATATTAAAATTCCTTCAGAAAAGAAACAATGAACCTGTATTCAGAACATTACTTGGCATTACAAACCAGGTGAGCGATACAGGCCCTCTGGGCCTCTTGTCTTTTAGATGCTAGCTTCACACTTTCTCTATGCTCATCATTCTGTTCATATTTTCTTTTAGATGCTAGCTTCACACTTTCTCTATGCTCATCGTTCTGTTCATATTTTCTTTTAGATGCTAGCTTCACACTTTCTCTATGCTCATCATTCTTTTCATATTTTCTTTTAGATGCTTGCTTTACACTTTCTCTAACTCATCATTCTGTTCATATTTTCTTTTAGATGCTAGCTTCACACTTTCTCTATGCTCATCGTTCTGTTCATATTTTCTTTTAGATGCTAGCTTCACACTTTCTCTATGCTCATCATTCTTTTCATATTTTCTTTTAGATGCTTGCTTTACACTTTCTTTATGCTCATCATTCTGTTTATATTTTTTCTTGGATGCCCGTCTTACATTTTGTTGGGTGTTTTTCATCACACATGTATATAGCACTATAAAAAAGGGCAAAAGTTCCACTATAGAAGAAGACATAACATGAATATACCGCAGTCTCTCAAAACATGCACCTCGCACAACATTCACGCAGCACACCGCATACATGGGAGGCCGTCCTTACATGACCATAGCTGTTAATAGGACGTTAATCAAACAAACAAACAAACATGTATTTTGTTTTTGATGCTTGCTGTTTTGCTTCCCTATTTATGTCATCTTGTTCATATTTTTTTAACATCTCCTTTACTCTTTCTCTATGCATAATATCCTCATATTTTTTTTCCTGCTAGCTTCTTTTGCAGCTTCTTTATAGGTTGCATTTGTTTTGTATTTCAAACAAGATGCTCTTTTTAATTTTACCCTACGATATTCATTCATGTGGTACCTTTCTTTATCTCTCTGATATGTACTATTGATTCCACTGTTTACCCTTTCTGATCCATCTACATTTTTGACTTTCATCGCAGATTTTCTCAAATGCACTTTTCTCATGAGCTCTTTTTGAATTCTCCTTCTACTTGTTAAAAAATTTGGCGGTCTTTGCCTTACCAATTTTTTATAAATATTACATCTCTTTTTCTCATTTTCAGTTGCTTTCGAAGTTCATGTCCCAGAAAATATTGCATATTCATTAGAATTCAACATTACCATATCTGGTAGAACTTGCATACCTGTGCCACATTTTGTATTGTTGTAAAAAGAATTTGTAATTTCACTTCCTGATATTTCATGTTCATTGTTTGAAATGTTTTCTTCTAAATAATCACTATCGGTCAGGTTTTGTGCATCCATATCACTTTGAACAGAAATAAAAACTGCTGTTACTTCAAACTGATCTGCTGGTTTGTAATGCATTGATGTTGCTAAATGAATACAATGTGTGTATACATCATCTATGTTGTTATAATTTAAAAAAAATACTTGTTCCATTGGGTACTTGTATACCATTTGTATTTCTGGAATGCGAATCAAAAACGAAATATTTAGCATTTTGTTTCACAACAATAAATGTATTACCTTTAAAGGTTTTGTACAAAGGCTGCATGACTTTCTCTTTGATCCAGAGCCATTTGTAATGCTGCATATAATGTGTGAAATTGAAAAATGTCATTGTCAATGTTTGTATTACCAAGTGCTCCTGATATTGAATGTTGAAATTTCAGATCAAACATTTTACCATAGCAATCCATCAATCTTGGCACTTCACTAATAGCAATATTATCATTCCTCATGGTTGCGCTGTTCCTGAGATGGCCATACATTTCATTGCCAATTTCAAGTACATGGTCTAAATCTGATGGTGTCCATAATTTCATGTCTCTTTTCTGGCTATATAAAACAGCTGATAAGCTATTCAGTACACACTGTTTACATGCATTTTCCATAAAATGTGAATGACCTTGATGATAACCTTCTTTTACAGGACGGTTCAATGGCATCTGAACTTCTCTTTCCTCATGTTCCACATGTTTAATGATTGAACAATTTTGCTCGTCAATGTTTTGTGGTATTCCTGCTGCATTATCATGTTTTTGATCATTAACATTTACTTCTGCAGAATTCATATGGTCATTGCTGTCATGTGTTGTTATTATTGTCAAATCTTTCTTGTTGATCTCTATTTCCATCTCTGTATTTTCATTACAGTTTAAAGTAACCTTCGTTACATTATCTCTACATGTTTTTACATTCCTTTTCCCATCTTTTGCGACAGTAGGTCGTATCATCTTTTCTATTATTCTCACTTTCAGATATAACAGACTTTTTTCTTGAACACTTCAGTGAAACGTCTTCAAAAGCTTTACGAACTACATGTGTATCTTGTGTGCAAATTGCAGCATGTTCACTTTCTATGTGTCTCCATAATTTGCTCTGTTACTTCCAGCAAATGTTATCTAATTTTCTTCAATATCACCAACTGAAGTTACCACATCATAATGTGCTTGGAATTGATGTACGAGGTAGATAGCTTCCTCTTCCACTGAAGCATTTTTGTCTACTTGAGTAGCAGAAAATTTGTGCCATGAAGCCATATTGTCCTCATATATATAGATATAAGTAGAGAGCAAATCAGTAGCAGCTAAATTATTTCTGTTGCCCATTTTCCAGCTTTGAACATTTGCTTTTTTCTACCCACTCACTAACAGATTTGTATCCTGATCTCAATGGCTTACATACTTGTTCGAGTTCTTGAGAATATGGTTCACTATTGCACATCGCAATTTTCTGTGGTTACATTCATCACCAAATACACTGAATGATAGAGCACGGAAAAAGCAGTTACCATCTCATTCAATACACTGTGTTTGCAGTCGGCCCTGCAGGTAGGGCGTAAGAATTGTACCTGCTGCCCCTATTGCATGATCGTAAAAGGCGACTAAATTTAGGATCTTATCTTTTCTCTTCTTCCTAACTGACTTTATCTTTCCTAATGCCTCCCTTGGCACCGCCTCACTTTTGGCCTTGAGTTGAGCGTTCGCCCCTGTGAGGAAGGCTCTGGGTTCTGTCCCCTGGCCGAGACACACCAAAGTCTATAAAAAAAGTTTCTGCTCCTGCTTAGCGTTCAGCATACAGGGAGTGGGACGACTGGTTCGCCTGTTGTCAGTATAATGTGACCGGGTGGGGTGTGTTGCTTGGTGTCTTCGGCGGCATGCTTCAGTGATAAAGCACTATAAAAAGGGCAACAGTTCCACTATACAAGAAGACACAACACGAACATACCGCAGTCTCCCAAGTACACTCACCTCGCACAACATACACGCAACACACCGCATACATGGGAGGCCGTCCTTACATGACCAAAGACACACCAAAGTCTGTAAAAGTGGTAGTTTCTACTCCTGCTTAGCGCTCAGCAAAAAAGGGAGTGGGACGACTGGTTCGCCCGTTGTCAGTATAATGTGACCGGGTAGGGTGTGTTGCTTGGTGTCTTCGGCGGCATGCTTCAGTGATATAGCACTATACAAGACACAACATGAATATACAACAGTCTCCCGAAACACGCACCTCGCACAACATACACGCAACACACCGCATACATGGGAGGCCGTCCTTACATGACCATAGCTGATAATAGGACGTTAATTAATCAAACAAACAAAGTGTTTGCAGTGGTTTTCCAAGTGGCCTAGCATCTATGGATTCTCTTGGTTTGGTAATGCTGTCATTTATACCCAGGGTACTTGCCAACTTTTTTGTGTAATTTCAGTTAATACATTAAACGTATAAACCACTGGCCCGTTCGTATATTGCTTCTTGATCTTTTTAGTTCTACCAACGTCCCTCTGCACTGAGTTAGTTGGCTGCGCCTGTCCTGCGACACCGAAGGTTAGTGGTGAAGGTACAGTCGGTGCTGTACAAACGCACGGTGGCGAGTCGGACTGCGGTGAGATATCCTTCTGGATATACAGACTACTTCCTTGAGGATGATATAACATCTGATTCCCCTTTGTATACCACATCTGATTCAGAAGTTTCCTTATTTCTCTTTACTTTTCTCTGTTTAACACTTTTACTTTTCTTTGTCATTTTTGCCTAGTTCTTTACAGTAGAGAAACTTAATGAATTCACACTGCTTACATTTTTAAGCTGACTCATTCTATGTTCTATTTGACTTTTCATTTCACTTCATAAGAGTGGCATTTTCTTTTCTGCTCTGATCTTTACTTTTTTCTGATCATTTGTTTTTGGTCATTTTCTACTTCTACAAATAGCATGTGTTTTTCTGGTTTTGATTTCTTATTGTGTATCATGTCTGTAAGGTTGCTTTCAGTTTACTCAATTGTTTTGTTACTTTGTTTTTACAAGGCGTTAGAAGTGTACCTGCTGCCCCATTGCATGATCGTAAAAGGCGACTAAATTTAGGATCTTATCTTTTCTCTTCTTCCTAACTGACTTTATCTTTCCTAATGCCTCCCTTGGCACCGCCTCACTTTTGGCCTTGAGTTGAGCGCTCGCCCCTGTGAGGAAGGCTCTGGGTACTGTCCCCTGGCCGAGACACACCAAAGTCTATAAAAGTGGTAGTTTCTGCTCCTGCTTAGCGTTTAGCATACAGGGAGTGGGACGACTGGTTCGCCCGTTGTCAGTATAATGTGACCGGGTGGGGTGTGTTGCTTGGTGTCTTCGGCGGCATGCTTCAGTGATATAGCACTATAAAAAGGGCAACAGTTCCACTATACAAGAAGACACAACACGAACATACCGCAGTCTCCCAGTATACTCACCTCGCACAACATACACGCAACACACCGCATACATGGGAGGCCGTCCTTACATGACCATAGCTGTTAATAGGACGTTAATAAATCAAACAAACAAAATTACATCGCGTTTGCTCATCTGGCTTGTTGCAACGATTTTGCTCATTGTCATTTGGATTGTTACAATGATTTTCCTCATTTGGTTTGCTACATGGGGTTTGTTTATTAGATTCAATAAATGGTTTACTTTGTGGCTCATTTAGCTTGATGTGCATTTCATTACCTGGTTTGTTATGAACTAAATCGGTACTTGTTACACTATCAGGTTCGTTACATATCTTACATTCTACACTTTTTTTTATTATATAACTCATTACCTGGTTTGTTGCGTTGTTCAGCACATGGTTCACTACCTTCTTCACATAGTTCACTGCATTGTTCAGCACATGGTTCACTGCGTCCTTCAGCAAATGGTTCACTCACTGGTTCATTACATGGCTTGCTCTGTGATACATCACATGGCTTGTTGGGTGACTCAGTATATGGTTTAGTTTGTATTTCAGTATATAGTTCGAATATTGCTTCTTGATCTTTTTTAGTTCTACCAACGTCCCTCTGCACTGAGTTAGTTGGCTGCGCCTGTCCTGCGACACCGAAGGTTAGTGGTGAAGGTACAGTCGGTGCTGTACAAACAAACGGTGGCGAGTCGGACTGCGGTGAGATATCCTTCTGGATATACAGACTACTTCCTTGAGGATGATATAACATCAAGGCATTCAGATGTTTTCCCGCAGCGAGAGGGGAAGGCTCTCCTAGGCCTGTAGGTGACAACCCGTGGTCACCTACTAATTGGTCACACGAAGATTTACCTCCAAGAGTGGGGGAAGGCTCTACTAGGCATTCAGGCACTGACCCCTGGCTACCTGCTGGTGGATCATCAACCTGGTGTGTCACCTGTTCCTAGCATGGCAGCCAGTGAACGCTTACTCTTTCGTGGCATCTCTGAAAATACAATATTAATAATATTTTGTACATTAATAATTGCTATAAACATTGAGAAATACATATATCATTCAATTATTTCAGCTTCAATGCTTCTGCAATCTAATTCTACTGCGTTGCATTATATATAAATACATATTTTTATGTCATTCCTGCATGCAAGCTTTGCATTACATTCAGAATGCTGTTTGTACATCTGCCACTATCAGCAATTCCGAAAATAAAAGATTGAAGAATATAGAGCAATCCAAGACATATACATAAACTATTATGTTCATTTTGTGTCATCCATACAAATATTAATACAAAACACATTATCTATATCATTATACTAGGGGTGTAGGAGAGTCAAATGGAAAATGAATTTGAATTTAATCAATTAAATTATGAGAAGTTAACATATAAGTTTCGATATTTAAATGTATGGTTCCCATGCGGCTACCGTATATATATATGCACATAGATTGCAAGCCCATGCATCTTACCTTGTACTTTGGGGGTACATATATACAGCCAAATTATAGGGTTATAATCCAATACAACATAAGAATGCAGACATCCAAAACTGAAATATTTTTTCCATTTCCATTCCATGGCTATAATTCCCTTTATATTAACAATTTAAACATTTATATCTGCATGTTGAAAACTACACCTCAATTATAATTATTTAGATGTCCAAAATATTCACCAAATCGTCAAAATTATATAGGAGATTATTTGTGCACATGCTTCCTCACACCAAACTGTTCAAACTGACCGCTGGAATTTGGAGGGAGACTATACAGGTTTAAAGCAACACTACATGTGGGGGTCAACATCTCTGTGTATAATGTCCCATGGCTGTAGCTGCCTCCCCCGGCTGTTAGAGATAAGGGACTGTATACATCTATTTATATATGTACAAAGTATTATTATTGGCACATATTTATCAATTATATGAGAAATTGTAAAAGGACTTTGATATTTCATGAATACATGTGATAATGTTGATTAAACTGACCTTCATATAGCTTTGAATTCAATTAAATGGTTTGTGGTGAGTTAAATAAAAATAAAAAATTTAAAGTAGAAATTAATCACACATTTGAAATCGACAATTTAATGATGTATCTTAATTCATGCGCATTTCTCATTTGCAATTAATAACAAGTTGCAAAATCACTAAACTATCTAAATTTTATTTTGCCAACAAGCAGTTTCAAATCTTGTATTGTAAAATATAAGCAGTTTTCAATGACTGATTAAATTTGGACTGCTGAGAACTGCCTTATAACTGCTTATATTGTTTGACATGGGATACTTACAATTATGTGTTTACAGACAGATAAACCACAGACGAAAGGTGATTTGATGATGATTGGCTAAAAATACTTGTAACATAAAAATACCATATTCGACTCAATAAGCGTCCAGAGCGCTTAAAATAATGAAGCAAATAAGTCGCCTCTTAATAGAAACAAATTCACTTTTATTAAAAAAATATTGTAGAAAATAAGCCATAAATCAATCTGCAAAAGAAATCAGTAAGGAAACCAAAAAAATTTTCATATTTTGATCATGAATTTAATTCAAAGTAAGTGAAATTGGAGCCTAAAAAATCGGAGAGGTTTTTAAAGGGATAGGGCGCTTATTGGGTCGATTAACGGATCTGAAATTTTCTCATTCAACCAAGGCTGTTACCTTTCATAATCTTTAAAGCAATCAATTTTCAATTAAAATTGAATATTAATCATACAATACCAGCAATACAAACCATAATTTCTCCATCAGACCGAAATGCTTACCGATAAACCTGGAAATAGAACAAAAAGATATGACGTGTAATAAAGATTGTTTACTGAAGCACAAAAGTGCAAACATAGTTCAAACCATTCAACTTTTATATAATATCTGGACTTATCATTCATCTGTTTCTATGAAGGATATGAATCTGTATTACATAGTACTTTGATGATGTATAGATCAGCTAGTCATTTATTTTTTTGTGAGAAATACGGTATACCAATAAACAAACATTTTGAAACAATGTATCAATATCTTATAAATTAGTATTATCATTTGAAACAGAAGACTATATCTATCGTGTTCGGGGGCCACAATGGAATAGGAAACTCATACTCTTTCCTAGAATGATAACTATAAATGAAGGACAAATAAGGAATTTTTCATGTGTTGTTTTCGGACACAATATCAGAATATGGTCATTTAAATAAAAACAAACTTTTAAAATTATTAGATCAAATTCTGTTTTATGTAATTTAGATATGGATATAGAGACATATGCCTGTCTGTGTCCATTTATTTCCTTTTCACTTATTACTAGTAGTGTGCAGTAATAAGGCTCTGAGTAATATGAATAACACAAGACTTTATCAATTAGTTCCTTGGAGATATAATGTATTAATCGTATGAAATGAATATGAATTATAACAATCAATTCGGCAAGCAAGTTATTATTTAATTTAGTATTTAGTTCCGAAATTATACAATGAACAGGTAAAATAGTCTTCTCAATTTTTGTCTATAAGCATAAAAAGTATATTTTGACCAAGTTTTAGTGTACATGTAATTGGAATTGTTTTACATTAATTTTCAAAATCCATAAGAATTCAGTGTTTGGCCCTAAAATATAGGTTTGGGTTTTATTATTTTAACGTTCTAATGAGTATAAACAGCCAGGGTCATGTAAGGACATGCAAAGTTTGGTGGTGGAGGAAAGCCAGAGTACCCATAGAAAAACCACGGACGAGCGGCAGTAACGTAAATATTTTTTTCTAAACCTCTGTTCATGCTTTCTGTTCAGATGCAAATTTAAAGAGTACTTGATCAAGTTTCTGCTAACAGAAAAGCAATTCCTAAGTCTCACCTTCCTCGAATATAGTCAATCGCAACATAATACAATACGTCAACCTTATTCATTCTTGACCATAGAAAGTGTTTTGTGGCCATTTTGAATCAAGGGTCCATATTTATTGATTTGGTATTATTATTTAACATCCTATCAAAAGCCAGCTAGGGCCTTTTAAGGACATGCCACTGTCAGATATGTTGGTGGAGGAAAGCCAGAGTACCCACAGAAAAGCCACTGATCAGCAAAGCAGTTGGTACTTTGCAACTGCTCCACACGGGATTCGAACTACGAATGAAACGGTTTATCGCAGTGTAGTTGAACTGTGGAATATTTCCTTCCGTTCAATACACAGTAATGTTGTTGGAATTACAATACATCCCCGTACAGAAAAAGCTAACCAAAGCTCATGAGCTTCACATAAGAATAATGTTAGAATCCTATGCAAATTAGGTGAACGAAGTAATGATTATGCAAACCATTAAAAAAATGTCTGCAAGCATTTTATTTTACTTGTTTTATATCACTTACCTACATTTAAAATATCAAATTCACAGCAAGACATTATTTTTTTCACATAAATATTATATGGCCTTTTCGAAGGAAAAAATTATATGGCAAGCCTACAAATTATGAATTTGACGTCTTATGAGTGGTAAAGTAGATATTCAGAATGGTTGTTACGTTTCTTTTGGACAAAACAAAGATATAATTTATGCATGTTTACAATTAAAATAATTGGAAACCTACAACAAAGTATAGAAAATTGAGTGAATTTATGAGGCACTGCTCCACAAGCACACATGGGGTCCACTTCGTACCCGGCCGAAAGGTATAGTAGTCCGGGTATGTATATTGCGATTTCGTTCTAAATTCTCTGCTGTATGGCATCATGTTTACCGGTAGATATTTTATGCATTGATACCAGTATGTGTGTGTCACAGAAGCTAGGGTGATAATTTGACTAGGCGATGGGGTACCGTTGCTCGTGAACATTTTTGAGTAACTAAGATTAAAGATACATGTACATTATGTATACATTCATTTATATAATTATTAACACAAAATCCAATATTATATACTTCTAGTATGAGTATGATTTATCCGAATCAGAATTTAAAGTTCTATATGTTGTAAGATTATCACACTAATGTTAAATGACACTTTCAACAAACATGTATACTGAAACACATTTCAGAATAATTTAGATGATAGTAAAATTTTTAACTTAAGTATAAAAAATTTGAACATTTTCAACTTTACCATTATGTACCTAAAACCAAATACTCTTTTTTACACAATCTATTTGTGATGATATTATGATCGATGTTTTGACAAGGTAACAGTTACAAACTGAAGAGAAGTACAGTTGATTGACTAAAATCGAACAATTTGGACCATAATTCCGGAATTAACAAAAACGCATATACAGACTCAAATCGATTGAGATGAATTTCCATCATCACAAATTAGCAGTAAAATACCATACTGACACATGTATAAGTCTTACTATAAGGAATGTTGTAGAGAAGCGGGGAGAAGCAACATACATGCCTGTCAATGATTATGAAACATACCAGTCAGTGATTGTAGCTCCATCGTAACTTATAGCATACCCCCTAGTTTTGAAAATCACCTTGTGAACAGGATATCTCAAGTTATACACCATTAACAGCAATGAAATTTGGCACAGACATGTAGTTATAGATAAGGACGGAACTGATAAAACTTGGCGACAAACAGACATAAACTGTATTTTTGAGGAATTAAAATATATTTCATTCCTTCTTTGTCTAAAGTAATATTTAAATGAGAAACACAATGCATTATTGGAAATTATATGGCCGACGGTACCACTTCATACAAAAGAAATATAGTTTAAGAAAAGATTAAGGCAATTAAGAAATATTCATTATTTTTCTATTCTTAAATATGTTACTCAAAGTGTCATGACATCATTACCTGTGTTGGATAATCTATATTCCCTGGACAGTGTCACAAGTTAGGTGCCCTAGTTTCATCTAGATGCTGTTTATAGGCCTATATGTGTGTGTAAATGTGTTACATATGCCCTTTACTGCTAAAGGGGAAAACAATGGTTGAGAGTTAATTAATGTATTTTGTTATCAAGCCCCTGGGAAAGGCTCGACTGTAGCTGCCAATGTCAATTTGTTGACCCGTTGTACACATTCCGTTGTGCCGAGACCCAGCCAATACAACTTGTGCATTGTTATCTTAATTGTGAAATTTATATTGTGTTGAAGAAAATGAGATAAAAGATAAGTTATTAGTTTCAACGTATTGAAGATAATTCAGTTTACCTCTTATAACCAGGACAGCCAAACATCTTTGATTTTTTTGTCACCTATAATGAATTAAGCCCTCCTCCAGCAGGTATCTTTTAAACGTCTAGTCAACTTAACACTTTGATTATACATAGTTGTACATGTGTGATACCGATAAGCAATCATACAGGAAAAAGTTTTCCCAATTATTTTTTATCATATAACAATATTCTGATAAGTTTGAATAAACAACATTGTTAAATTTTGAATTTTATTAAATTTTCTGATATTAAAGTTAAGTTGATGCTATTTGAATTGGTCCCAACAATATTCTTACTAAGATGCTGCTTCTGCATACGCTCACACTAAAATCCTGCTCAGAAAAAAACTGTTCTGCACAAATCAATTTTTTTTATAAAACTGTTGATCTATATTTAACTTAACATTTGATGAATGACATCTGTCTTGAAAGAATTTTATGATTGTTTTAATACCAACATTGATAACAATTAAATACCAGTGGTCATTTGAATTGTCCTAATTAATTATTAGTTTAAATAGTGCATATGAGTGATAATCAAGAATATTAGTCAAAACCAATCATTGAACAATAATTAACTGGACCATCGTGCTACGAGGCCATTGGCCTCTTGTTTTAGGTACGTTTGGGGCCGAATGAAGGCCCCTTCCTCTAGAGAAATGTTGCTGTATTTTCTCAATTTCATGTAAATATTTTCCCAAATTAAGAATAACTGTAAAAATATACATATTTCAAGAAAAATACTATGTAAATTTTTTCCAATTGAAAAGATGCAGCCCCCTGAAATTATTGAGTAAGAAAATCACTGCCAGTACTTTTAACGGGTAGTCGCTTTTCCTTCAGTACACACGGTGTGTTCCCTATAGGCCTGTGCAGTATGTACTGAACTGTACATACAGCTGCCTCTTACATTATATACATGTATACTGTAATTGTCATAAATCATGTACAGCACGTACACTTATCATGCAGTATGCATATATATACATCTTGTAAGGTTTTTAATTACTAATGTCATTAGCTCCTGTTTAAATTGTATAAATAAGTTTGAGTGTGAGGATTTGTTGTGGCATGAGCTGACAGAATACTGATCATGAAGTCTCAATTAAGCTATTAAGTCATAATGAGGAAAAACGGTATAAAGCTAGTATATTAATAATCCGAAATAAAAGGCCAAAATAAATAAATTCAAAGTAAAATCAAAATCATTTCTATGGAATATATATTCAGCCACTATAGGGCCTTCTTCAGTCCGAAATAACACTGACACAACGTGTTCGTCTACATGTTTGTTTACATCTGTAATAGGGAGGGTTTTCCACACAAGAGACCCGGAGGGGCGATCCGACTGTAGCTCCCGTTATATGTATAAGTCCCAAATCGTGATCGTATAGTATTTTTAGTATACAACAGAGTCCACAGTCGTCACAAATCCTCTCCGGATCCCGTTTCCTCCACAGGTTACAGGCCTGTATCTCAACAGGTTCGATCTCTAGGATGTAGCGGAAGCACTGACACTAATCCAATAACTCAACTAGGTAAATACAGGTACAAATAACTATTTATTATATAATATAAAAGACAAGTAGATTAAGTATTACATAGAAGATTCACAATAGTGCCCGTTACAACAGATAACAATAAGAGATATAAGTGCCGAGGCAGTTACAATGTATCCAAGATTAACTATGGCCAAACTTTAGGCCTAATTAGCTAAGTCCTGTGTGATTACCACGTTCCCTAAACAAAGCCTAACACCTTACGGAGCCAACTAACCACCTACAAGTGTTCCTAACTCTAGAGGTATATAAAACCAACAGTGTCAACTAGGATACCTAAAGATGCCTAAGCCCTAAGCCCCTGACAACCCCTAATTATACACAAACCCCACGTTAGCTATAGATACACTCTAAGTAAAGACCCACGTTGTAGTCTAGCTCAGAAACCCCGCAAGTGTTGCACTGTTGACAGTGCACGACGTGGCTCTGCTCCCTACCTATTCCCTAAGTCAAGACAAAGTTTGCCTCAGGAGCGGCCCTTTTTATACGGACCCATTATCCCCGCATCCCGAGGTGACCTCCGATTGGTCTGAGTTCGGACAGAACACCATATTTAGGTGAAACCGTTGCTACAACAACTCATCTACACACTAAACATAACTTCCGCTTCCGGACTGACAAGACCGAACTGACTGATAAACACCTCCCACGTGTACCACACGTGTACTCCGGCCAGCAGTCAGCGGTCAGCATCGGGGTGATCTTGAGGACAACTAGGTTGATGAATGTGTCTGCTAAACAGCAAACACACCCTAGATAAGACCTGTTCTCACGGTATCTCCATGAACTTGGGTCAAAGATAAATAAACAGGTTACTGGAGTAAAGACTAGGAAGAGTGCAATAACAAATATAACAAGATAGAAAACCTGTTCTATCACAGTATATTGTGTGCAGGTACGAAATGTCTCGGCCCGTTTGATGTATACGGCGGGTTATTTCGACCCAACATGCTATGTGCACTAAATCAACCCCAGTGTTTAAACAATGGTTATAACCACAAGATACTTTATCAGATAGACTCGTGTAGCCATAAACATAACACTGACGTATCAAAAGGGGATATTATATGCAATCACATGCACGGTCGAAACGTCAGACATACCAGCTTTTCGAGGTGGCAATCGAAAGAAAAGTTTGACAATCGACTAAGGGTATGTTATTGTTTTGAGTTTATTTGGTTTATTTATTTTTACGTCCTATTAACAGCCAGGGTCATGTAAGGACGTGCCAGGTTTGTTGGTGGAGACATGGTGACTGTATCGGAACTGTACACCTCTCTTTTTCTCTGTTGTTCCTGTTCCCATTCTACGGTCCATGCCCCGTCTTTGCCCCCTAAATGATTCGTTCTTCGTTCATCTCGTGACCTGAGCTCCCACTTTATCTTTGTACCCATAAGTTCGGCTGCGGTCTCCATATCATCTACCTTGATAGGTTTATATGTAGCGAACTTAGGAGGAAGTGCAAGTGCAGCTCTCTCCCCCTTAGACGAAGAAAGATCATCATGAATCAGAGGCCGTTGCTTTACTTCAATCTCTCGTCCTTGGCATGTTGCTCTGTCTTTTAATTGATCATCACCGTAGCGGATCCCCTCATACACTCCGTTCCATGTCTGAATTTGTCTGTTACGTCCCCATTTCCTTTCAAGGTGGTCAGCCTTACGCCTATGTTGTTCACGAATTTCTGACCACGTTCTGTGTACCTCGGATTCCTGGACATTCACCAGTTGGTGCATGACCTCGCGATATTTACCCCAACGTCTCCATACGTACACCTTATGACGTTCAAACATAGACCGTGTGTATCGCTCTACACGCTCAGCTGAGCGGATCTTACTGCGCATAAGGTCTAACACTACTTCCTTTCTTCGCGTCTCCTTCCCACCACCTCTTCTACCACCTTCACTTATCGCATATCTCTCAACATCGTTGGTACCTATTGTCTTACTTTTCAACGTTTTGAACAGCAATACACAACTAAATGCTCGTGTTAGCTCAAGTTTTAGTTCTACTTGTTTCTTGAATAATTTAATCCACACATCCCTCTCTGTATGAGTTAGGGGAACCGATGCTATCAGGGTTTTGATCATGTGGCTAGCTATTAAGTCATCTAAGTTGTTCTTTCATTCAAAGAGGCATTATACTATTTTACATAAGTGATAGCTACTGTAACTAACTTTTTACGTCGTAAAGTTTTTACATTAACAATTGATTTTTGAACAGGAATTTAAAAAAAAATGAAATACAAAATTATGGAAAATACTGCTTAAATCGCTTTATTTTTGTACCAATCTTTATAAAAATTGAAAGAAATATTTATTTTGATGTACTGAACACCACATTCGGTTTTGTCACTAATTTTACCTTGTATTGAACATGTTGTCGTTTGTTGTCGTTTCTGGTCACTTCTTTGGTTGTTATTAATTGTGACCCCTACAGAGAGCTATAAAATGTACAGTTAAACCTCACTCTGTTTGAAATGTCCATTTAACTACTTTAGACAGAAACATATTATGTTTCTGCTTTTGGTTATCGATGGGTTTTTTTATTAATATTTTGTAGTCTTCAACACGACATAAAGAAAAAATAAGGTTAAAAAATGTCCTGTCAAACAAAAAAAAGCATGTACCTTGACGGTTTACAACTCCAATAATGATAGAGCACAATGGGCTTGACTTTCTATCAATAATATCATCCTTGATATCATATAGCTTTTTTTAAATATATAGCTACGTGTATATACTATCTTATAGGACCCATATCATATATATAAATATCATATCATATATAAATGCTGTATGATCTCTGTACAGATCACATGTTAATTTTCAACAAAATAAACAAAAAATCATTTGCAGGCGTGTTGGTCATGGAGTGGACACATCTCTTTGTTTACTTAATTACCAAGCCGGTTCACTGCCTAGTATTAAGTACATTGTAGTGTAGTAAGAGCAGTCAGCTAGGGCAAGAGTAGTGTGCTTCCAGCTGGGCTGGAACCTGCGACCCGAACTTACTGGTCTGCTGCTCTACCGAATGAGCTTAAGGGAAATTCCCCCTCGCACGAAGCTAGAAGGCGACCGTATCACTTACATTTATGTACATGTAAGCTTACAGTATGTATAATTAAAACCTATTACCCTACTTCCCCTTTTCCAAAGTGTTCGCCCTCAAACACAGACCACGAAGCCTCTCAATGAATTTCATTTAGCTTTCACTTGGAGTGGTCTATGGAACCAAATATTGTTAGGCGTACGGGCGAGAGCAGTGTGCCGCCAGCCGGGCTCGAACCTGCGACCCCGGACTTATAATTACTGGTCCGCCACAGCGAAGATGCTAGAAGTTGACCGTATCACTATGTAAACCTGCTAAAACGTGTACTACAGTGTATGGAGGCGTCAAGAAAAGGGGGCAACAGGCCTGGGCAGAACATCAGGTTATTGGGGCATGGAGTCAGGTAGCCTAAAAAGAGCATGGCACGACGCCATGTTAATCGGGGCCACAGGTAACCCACAGATGTGGGGAATACTAGTACTATGAAATTATGGTAGATGCATCTCATAATCCATAAAATACTAACCAAAAATGGAGCTATCCTTTTCCAATATAATTTCGGATCTTGAGAAAGGCAAATTAGAAAGAACGTCTCAGTGTAGGCTAGTAGGCCACGCAACTATGTTTTGCAAAAATGGCGCTGTACGCAACTATGTTTTGCAAAAATGGCGCTGATGGAGTCCCGCGTGTGCAAAAAAAATCGGATCACCTTAAAATTTTCTACAAAACTAGAGGAGTTCCAGATGGGGTGCTGGAATTATTATCAAAGTTGCATTATAATGCCCATTTACGATAATTTAATAATGGGGAATTTATTTTACCCTGTTTGCTAAGTTTAAGGCGATTTAGTTACGATAAGGCAAGATTTCGTAATATTGAACCCATAGTTCCAAAATGCGCGGTGTGCGATAAACTGTATCGCAGATCGCACAGTTGCTTGGGCGCACACTTTTAAATAGGTAACGTCATGTAACCCAGATTGGCACACATTTTTCTTATTTTTAAGCATCTATTTTTCAGATTGTAAAATAATTCAAATTTTTGTACCAATCTTACAAATAGAGCCTATCATCTGTTTGTTGGTCTATGTTTGGAATTCTTCCTGCACGTGTTTCCATAAATAGGATCCTTGGATTTGTTTGTTTGATTTATTAACGTCCTATTAACAGCTATGGTCATGTAAGGACGGCCTCCCATGTATGCGGTGTGTTGCGTGTATGTTGTGCGAGGTGAGTGGACTGGGAGACTGCGGTATGTTCGTGTTGTGTCTTCTTGTATAGTGGAACCGCTGCCCTTTTTATAGTGCTATATCACTGAAGCATGCCGCCGAAGACACCAAGCAACACACCCCACCCGGTCACATTATACTGACAACGGGCGAACCAGTCGTCCCACTCCCTGTATGCTGAGCGCTAAGCAGGAGCAGAAACTACCACTTTTATAGACTTTGGTGTGTCTCGGCCAGGGGACAGAACCCAGAGCCTTCCTCACAGGGGCGAACGCTCAACTCAAGGCTAAAAGTGAGGCGGTGCCAAGGGAGGCATTAGGAAAGATAAAGTCAGTTAGGAAGAAGAGAAAAGATAAGATCCTAAATTTAGTCGCCTTTTACGATCATGCAATAGGGGCAGCAGGTACAATTCTAACGCCCTACCTGCAGGGCCAACATCTTGGATACATGTCTGGAACGCACCTGATATCAACCAGGTGCGGGTACCCAAATTTGACGTATATTGAAACTACAATACAAAAATCAACAATTAATGCCATTGAACACTTTTCTCCATATTTATTTTTAGAATGATTTACGTCAAAATTAATGTAGTCAATACGCAGGTAAAATTTCATCTTTATGGTTATCACTTGCTTTTCTTACATGATTTTTACGACAATATTCATGTATATTTTGCCTTTTTAAGCAACATATAAATGGCATAAGGGAAGTAACTCTTGGATTTTAAAGTGCTATTCGAGCGCACCTTTCATTTCGCATGCGCACATTATCGCAAATGAAAATTTCCATACATCATGTACTAGAAAATCGACATTTACTGAAGATAAAACAGCTCTGAACTATGAAACTACCAAATAACTGACAACTAAATTAATTAAATTTGTGTTCTAGACATATTTTATACCATTTCCCACTTTTTATAATAGACTTTTGAGCGAAAACAGGAAAACTAGAGTCATTGCACAAGTTTATGGCTGTACAAAATTCCTCCTAGCTATGTCATGTGGAAATATCAACATTAAAATATTTCATGATGATCAGGGAATAATTATAGCAACAGCTAAAAGAAAATTTCCAAAGTGAATTAAAACGGAAGCATTATTATCAAAAAGTGTGCCATTTTGGGTACGATCACCGTAAATACACAAGGGTCCAACTCAATGAAAATGGATGTTGCCATACATTTTTAGGTCATCTGACCCGAAGGGTCGTCATGTTTCGTCCGTCGTCGTCCGCCGTGCGCCGTCCGCCGTGCGTTAACTTTTCACATTTTGAACTTCTTCTCAAGTTCTACCAGTGCGATTTAGCTGAAACTTACATGAAATGATCCTGACATGGTCCCGACAAAGTGTTGTTATTTTTCGGGTCGATCCGAAATCCAAGATGGCCGCCACAGCCGCCATCTTGAAAACACATTTTGAACTTCTTCTCAAGTTCTACTGGTGCGATTTGGCTGAAACTTGCATGAAATGATCCTGACATGGTCCCGACAAAGTGTTGTTATTTTTCGGGTCGATCCGAAATCCAAGATGGCCGCCACAGCCGCCATCTTGAAAACACATTTTGAACTTCTTCTCAAGTTCTACCGATGCGATTTGGCTGAAACTTGGATGAAATGATCCTGACATGGTCCCGACAAAGTGTTGTTATTTTTCGGGTCGATCGGAAATCCAAGATGGCCGCCATCTTGAAAACACATTTTGAACTTCTTCTCAAGTTCTACCGGTGCGATTTGGCTGAAACTTGCATGAAATGATCCTGACATGGTCCCGACAAAGTGTTGTTATTTTTCGGGTCGATCCGAAATCCAAGATGGCCGCCATCTTGAAAACACATTTTGAACTTCTTCTCAAGTTCTACCGGTGGGATTTGGCTGAAACTTGCATGAAATGATCCTGACATGGTCCCGACAAAGTGTTGTTATTTTTCGGGTCGATCCGAAATCCAAGATGGCCGCCACAGCCGCCATCTTGAAAACACATTTTGAACTTCTTCTCAAGTTCTACCGTAGGGATTTGGCTGAAACTTGCATGAAATGATCCTAACATGGTCCCGACAAAGTATTGTTACATTTCTGGTTGATCCCAAATCGAAGATGACTACCATGACACTATATGTAATTAATTTCCTATATGTTAAGGCCCTTGGGCCTCTTGTTTGAAATAAAATTTGTTGAGAGAAATTAAAAATGATCCTGACATGATCCTGACAAAGTGACACCATATATAATTAATTTTACTATTGTCAAGGTAGGCAGATGACCGTTAAGGCCCTTTGGGCCTCTTGTTATATTTGTAATTTATAACTCAAAAGTAGTCCCATTGATAACTGTTTCTGTGCTGTCGTATGACAGATTGTTTGTATTAGTCTTAAGGTATATAATATTGCAGGGGGAGGCAATGTAGTATTACGAGCAGGACCATCCGTTCCACTAACCATTACACTAACTTTGCTGCTTGTAGTAGAAGTACTTGTAGATGATAATACGCACAAGTTGAGGTTCTATATTTAACAAGTTGTCCCGTTACAAACACCTTAAAGTACTTGTTTTTCTTTTTTTAACCTGGCTGTTGTTTAAAGTGCAAGGGGGTTTGGGATGATTTTCGTTGCATGTTAAACATAAATGTGTGAAAGTGCATAAATTTGAATTACTTAATTGTTACAAATTTCTTGTCCTTCATGCATTAATCGCGAGTGGCCCTTAGAATCAAGAGTTGAGCTCTTGGACAGTTGGCTGATGGATTGGATGATGAAGGTTTAGACACATTCTTATCCATAGATGACAACGGGCAAAAGTTTGTAGTATGCAAGGTGCTAAGGCATAAATTACATGAGGAAGGGATTTGATTCGCGAAAATGTTACAGAAAAGTGTGTTGTCACGTACTGATCATTCTATTTTGTTATTGTTGTGCCTTGAATACGAGGCTGCTCTTAAGGAAAATTGTCATTGATATTCATGGAACGCTGAGGAAGTATATTTGGTGCCCATGTCGACAATGTCTCTTTTGTACAAGTCAAGCTAACACGTCGGTGGGGGTGAACCGAACACATAACTTGTTTAAAGATACCGAAAGTATAAATCTACTCAAAGACAGAGTCCTATTTAGGCGAGCGTCTGTTTTGACGTAGTTAAAACAACTGATCACTTTGTCCTGTGACATATGGAATCTGGAAGGCAGCTAGATTAATGTCTCTGCCTGAGATAATTTGTTGACATAGGGAAGGCGAAAAGGTTTCTACCAGGGGTAGGAATTCTGATGTATACTCAAAACGCGAGCGAGTAAAAGTTGGCTCACCTTCTGCAGTAGACTCTTGTATGAAATTACGATATGCCGAGTCTAGCGTGAAATCCATAGTTGGTAACTCACTTGGCCTAACAATAGGACCATCTCTTGTCGCTTGTCCAGCCCCTGTAGCTGTGGCAGCAGGTGGACTGTACTAATGTTGCTGGAAACTGTGTTGATTTTGTTTTCCGGCCATGTATACCCATTTGTAGTGTGGCAACACTCTCGGTTAGATATGTGACCATGCCGTTCAATCTAGCCGTCGCTTCACTTCCGGCCTGACAGCCATGCTGTCCCGATGCATCATGGGATATTATACCACACATTCAGTTGGCAAATTATGGGATGTAGGCCTAGTGCTCAACTCACTTTCCCTGGCTAATTTGAATTTATGTACTAGCACAATTTGTTGTCGTTATTCCTAAACTCTACATTGTTTTTACGCAGTTCTTCACGTAGACATGTTAAGGTCCCTTTTCCAATCATATCTGGATCGTAGGGAGCAGGCCGCGAGTTCTGACGTTGCTTGTGCGCCATAATGACTTAAACAATGTTTACAAACAAAAACACGCACGACAATTCTATTAAAATTCTTTCATTTCCCTGCAGCTTCCAGTAATGTATAACGTCCATGGATCTCACTTGATCTCTCAAGAATATGTTAGCTAAGTGTACCTTGGTCACATTCTCAGAAAATAGAGGAAGCTTGCTGCTTACCACAAGATCTCTAATATTCTTCAGTCTGCGATAGGCCAGTAAAGGTGGCTCTGGAAAGATATTTCTCAGTTTTGCTGATGACTCTTTGATACGCCAGTGGTTTCGAAGAATAGTAGATAGAGGTGGTAAGCTAGGGTGGAATGTGACCACACACGGGACCTTTATTGTAGGAGTTCTGACTTTGTATTCTAGGAAACTGGCTCTCTCCAGGGCCCTGACTTTGTCAATTTCCCTATCTATCTAGTAGATTGGTATCCTCTAGACAGAAGGTGTTTTTTAGGTCATCTGACCCGAAGGGTCAGGATGACCTATAGTCATCATGTTTCGTCCGTCGTCGTGCGCCGTCCGCCGTGCGCCGTCCGCCGTGCGCCGTCCGCCGTGCGTTAACTTTTCACATTTTGAACTTCTTCTCAAGTTCTATCGGTGCGATTTGACTGAAACTTGCATGAAACAATCCTGACATGGTCCCGACAAAGTGTTGTTATTTTTCAGGTCGATTCGAAATCCAAGATGGCCGCCACAGCCGCCATCTTGAAAACACATTTTGAACTTCTTCTCAAGTTCTACCGGTGCGATTTGGCTGAAACTTGCATGAAATGATCCTGACATGGTCCCGACAAAGTGTTGTTATTTTTCGGGTCGATCCGAAATCCAAGATGGCCGTCACAGCCGCCATCTTGAAAACACATTTTGAACTTCTTCTCAAGTTCTACCGGTGCGACTTGGCTGAAACTTGCGCAAAACAATCCTGACGTGGTCCCGACAAAGTGTTGTTATTTTTCGGGTCGATCCGAAATCCAAGATGGCCGCCACAGCCGCCATCTTGAAAACACATTTTGAACTTCTTCTCAAGTTCTACCAGTGCGATTTGGCCGAAACTTGCATGAAATGATCCTGACATGGTCCCCATAAAGTGTTGGTATTTTTCGGATCGATCCGAAATCCAAGATGGCCGCCACAGCCGCCATCTTGAAAACACATTTTTAACTTCTTCTCAAGTTCTACGAGTGCGATTTGGCTGAAACTTGCATGAAATGATCCTGACATGGTCCCGACAAAGTGCTGTTATTTTTCGGGTCAATCCAATATCCAAGATGGCCGCCACAGCCGCCATCTTGAAAACACATTTTTAACTTCTTCTCAAGTTCTACGAGTGTGATTTGGCTGAAACTTGCATGAAATGATCCTGACATGGTCCCGACAAAGTGCTGTTATTTTTCGGGTCGATCCGAAATCCAAGATGGCCGCCACAGCCGCCATCTTGAAAACACATTTTGAACTTCTTCTCAAGTTCTACCGGTGCGATTTGGCTTATACTTGCATGAAGTGATCCTGACATGGTCCCGACAAAGTGTTGTTATTTTTTGGGTCGATCTGAAATCCAAGATGGCCGCCACAGCCGCCATCTTGAAAACACATTTTGAACTTCTTCTCAAGTTCTACCGGTGCGATTTGGCTGAAACTTGCATGAAATGATCCTGACATGGTCCCCATAAAGTGTTGTTATTTTTCAAATCGATCCGAAATCCAAGATGGCCGCCATCTTGAAAACACATTTTTAACTTCTTCTCAAGTTCTACCGGTGCGATTTGGCTGAAACTTGCATGAAATGATCCTGACATGGTCCCGACAAAGTGTTGTGATTTCTTTTGGGTCGATCCGAAATCCAAGATGGCCGCCACAGCCGCCATCTTGAAAACACATTTTGAACTTCTTCTCAACTTCTGCCTGTGTGATTTGGCTGAAACTTGCCTGAGATGATCCTGACATGGATCGACAAAGTATTGTTACATCTCTGGTTGATCCCAAATTGAAGAAGGCTACTATGACACTATATCTAATTAAATTCCTACATGTTAAGGCCCTTGGGCCTCTTGTTTGAAATAAAATTTGTTGAAGGAAATGGAAAATGATCCTGACATGGTCCTGACAAAGTGACACCATATGAAATAAATTTTACTATTGCCAAGGTAGTCAGATGACCGTTAAGGCCCTTTGGGCCTCTTGTTTTAATTCTGAGCACCGTTGCTCGAAGATAGCATCATGATCATCAGATACTATACGTCGGATGTGTAATTCTTGGGAATAGGGAATGCTACGGGTTGTGTGTGAAGAATGACAACTGGACGGGTGGAGATAAAGGTGTGTATCCGTGGGTTTAGAGTACAAATCTGTTTGAGTTTTGAAATTTGAATTAAATAAAAAACATGGTTATAGTAAATAGAATTGTAATCATAGAAGCAGTTATGTTTAAAAACTCTATTAAATGATTATAAAAATAATTAAATAATTGCTTGTTATTCCCGTTGTTGGTTGTGTCTTCACGATTTGTTGATGAGGTTCATGACTGTCTGCTGCAAACCCATCATAGTCTGTTGCATTATAAGTCTGCATCGAAGCTAGCATGCCTGAAATAACACTGGACGCCGCCATGTTGTTTACAGCAGAGGCTTCCGGAACTATCCTCGTATTCATACGCGATGGCGAAGTAGGTCTGTTAACCGCATGCTGTTCGCTAATGGCTGCCGCATTCCGAAGTAGTTCTTGGTAGTTATCGTGTTGCACTTCATTGCTTGTCTTGATTATTTCAATGTTTACATTATTATCGTCACTGTTTGTAGGTTCCTCGTGTCGAACAGATCTACTGCGAGTATTGCCTGAAAGTTCGCTGTTCGTAACGTTAGGCCTGTTAGGAGTGCGAGGATGTCCAACATCCATGTATAGAGATTTCAGAGCACTTCTAGTCATCCCAGTTTGAAGAACAATAATCCCAATCTTGCTTAATTCATCCTTTAGCTGACGTAGGGTCCAATTAGAAAGATTAGACGTATTCCAAGGCACGATTTGTCTATTGCGTGATCGGCGACTTGCCATAATGCATAGTTAAGTAATACGATAGCCTAGGCCTACTTGTTACTCACAACTCAACAATTTCCTCATCACCGAAAGTTCACAAGTCTTGTATGATGTCCATCAAAACACTTCAGCGTCATTCTGTGTTGTATACATATAGGAATTTACGAAGTAAACATAAAATATTGCGCTCAGCCGACAGGACCCTTCTCAATGTTTCATAGCCTGGCAAGGCATGATGCTAACAAAGAGCCCCTTCTTAGTAGGAACTGACCAATCATACCCTACTGGACAATCATGTGACTGTCCGGCCCTTATCATTTCTCCCTCATAATGAGCCCCTTACACTGTATACCCTTATCGGCAGCTACACAAATGCATATGTATAATATATAAGTTCTGCACATTTAATTAGAAAATTAAATGAGTCTTCCGCTGGAAGACGATATTTGTTTATAATTCTGTAAAATCAACTTCTACTGAGGGATCAATTGAGATGACGTAGAGGTCACGTGGTTCAGTCTTCAGAGAGAAATATACATGAATTCATCTGTCTATAAAGAATAAGGTTATATATGTATAGGGAGGACAGTGTATTGATATATAACTGTGTTGTATATATTAACATAATGTGAACTATTATGATCCAGGGAGGTCAATATATCCTAACAATATCACGGAACACATAAGAGTCAAGTTTCCATTCCATGTCATCTGATAGTGTCCGCGATAACCTATCTGCCTCGGTATTTGATACACCTGGTAAATAACATGCTGAGAGCCATATATTCCGCGATAGACACCATAACCATATACGCCTTGCGAGATGATGAAGCATATCTTTCTTGCCACTCATTTTTGACAAATAGTTTACAGCGACAGTATTATCCATGTATATTCTGACAGAATGTCATGTTTGTCCCCACAGAAACACTGTAATGTTAAAAAAAGCGGCAAACAGTTCAAGATAATTAATGTGATGATTTTGTTCGCTATATGAACAATGTCCTCCAGTACGCGAAGAAGTTCCTTTGATAAGACCACCCCAACCACTTTTGGAGCTGTCATTCTCAAGCGTCAGATTGGGAGATCCGCGATACACTGGATTAGCACATAAATGTACATTATCTACCCACCATGAAATTTGTTCTCTCCCATCACTAGATACATACACTTTGCCTTCAAAATCTCCTTTTGAGGATTTTAAGGCCTGATCTTTTCCATGCTCCAATGATTTATAAAACAACGGAGCCACCATTTTCCCAATCAGTTGCGCAAGTGTCTGAATTGTGACTTCACTGCGTTTGAGTACATCCCTACACAATAGTACTAAGGACTCAACTTTTTCGTCGGTAAGTTTCAGTCATATCTACAGAATTTAAAAAAAAAAAAAAAACAGAAAAGTGATACACTGAGTAGGATATAGTATTGATTTATCTGTTTTTATTTTTCGTCCCCAACAGAATGGAGCCCGGGGGTGCTTTGCATGTGGTGAATTCGGACATTTCCGGAGGGAGTGTCCAAAAACACGGACTGGAAATCAATAAATCGGATTCTAAGGAAGGGCAGACAATCAAAGATAAGTATGATACTATTCATGGTGGTTTTGATGAAGTAAATGACTGCGAAGAGAATAGTAAGGAATCCAATTCAAGTGCTATGTTTACTGATGATTTTTATGAGTACGAACAAGGCCAGTTAGATATCGTAGTGAGGGGTCGGCTTAAAAAGAACATTGGTTTTTGGAAAACTATAGGAAGTTCAGATTTTGTGTTAGATGTAATTGATAATGGTTACAAATTACCATTCTATTCAAAGCCGTTAAATTCCGAAAGTTCAAATAATATATCTGCTCTTAAGAATAAAGATTTTGTCGAGTCAGCTATTTTAGATCTAGAGAGGCGAAGGCTGGTAGAGCGGTGTAGTACTATTCCATCGGTTGTGAACCCATTGACTGTATCAGTACAAAGTAACGGAAAGAAACGCTTAATTTTAGATTTAAGATTGGTGAATTTACATTTGTGGAAACAATCTGTGAAGTACGACGATCTTAGAACAGCTCTGACATTTATTGAAAAACAAGGTTGGTTGATAAAATTTGATATCCATTCAGCGTACCATCACATCGATGTGTTTCCTCCACATACGCAGTATCTTGGTTTTTGCTGGAAGTTTGGTGAAGAGAAAGTCTATTTTAGGTTTTTGGTTTTACCGTTCGGTTTGTCAACGGCACCTTACTGTTTTACTAAAGTAACTAGGCCATTGATTGCGAAATGGGGAGGTGACGGATTTCAGGTTTTGGATGTACTTAGACGATGGTCTGTGTCATAATACATGTAGAGCTGTGTTGGAAGAGCAGAGTTCAAAGGTCAAAGGTGACTTGATCGATTCGGGTTTTGTCCCAAAAGTAGACAAATCTATGTGGGATCCGGTGCAATGTATGTGTTTTTAGGTCATCTGACCCGAAGGGTCAGGATGACCTATAGTCATCATGTTTCGTCCGTCGTCGTGCGCCGTCCGCCGTGCGCCGTCCGCCGTCCGTGCGCCGTCCGCCGTGCGTTAACTTTTCACATTTTGAACTTCTTCTCAAGTTTGACCAGTGGGATTGAGCTGAAACTTACATGAAATGATCCTGAGATGGTCCCGACAAAGTGTTGTTATTTTTCGGTTCGATCCGAAATCCAAGATGGCCGCCACAGCCGCCATCTTGAAAACACATTTTGAACTTCTTCTCAAGTTCTACCGGTGCGATTTGGCTGAAACTTGCATGAAATGATCCTGACATGGTCCCTACAAAGTGTTGTTATTTTTCGGGTCGATCCGAAATCCAAGATGGCCGCCACAGCCGCCATCTTGAAAACACATTTTGAACTTCTTCTCAAGTTCTACCGGTGCGATTTGGCTGAAACTTGCATGAAATGATCCTGACATGGTCCCGACAAAGTGTTGTTATTTTTCGGGTCGATCCGAAATCCAAGATGGCCGCCACAGCCGCCATCTTGAAAACACATTTTAAACTTCTTCTCAAGTTCTACCGGTGCGATTTGGCTGAAACTTGCATGAAATGATCCTGACATGGTCCCGACAAAGTGTTGTTATTTTTCGGGTCGATCCGAAATCCAAGATGGCCGCCACAGCCGCCATCTTGAAAACACATTTTGAACTTCTTCTCAAGTTCTACCGGTGCGATTTGGCTGAAACTTGCATGAAATGATCCTGACATGGTCCCGACAAAGTGTTGTTATTTTTCGGGTCGATCCGAAATCCAAGATGGCCGCCACAGCCACCATCTTGAAAACACATTTTAAACTTCTTCTCAAGTTCTACCGGTGCGATTTGGCTGAAACTTGCATGAAATGATCCTGACATGGTCCCGACAAAGTGTTGTTATTTTTCGGGTCGATCCGAAATCCAAGATGGCCGCCACAGCCGCCATCTTGAAAACACATTTTGAAATTATTCTCAAGTTCAACTCGTGCGATTTGGCTGAAACTTGCATGAAATGATCCTGACATGGTCCCGACAAAGTGTTGTTATTTTCGGGTCCCGAAATCCAAGATGACCGGCACATCTGTGAAAACACATTTTGTTCAAGTTTTTGGTTCGATTTGGTCATGAAATGATCCTGACATGGTCCGACAAAGTGTTGTTATTTTTCGGGTCGATCCGAAATCCAAGATGGCCGCCACAGCCGCCATCTTGAAAACACATTTTGAACTTCTTCTCAAGTTCTGCCTATGTGATTTGGCTGAAACTTGCCTGAGATGATCCTGACATGGATCGACAAAGTATTGTTACATCTCTGGTTGATCCCAAATTGAAGAAGGCTACTATGACACTATATCTAATTAATTTCCTACATGTTAAGGCCCTTGGGCCTCTTGTTTGAAATAAAATTTGTTGAAGGAAATGGAAAATGATCCTGACATGGTCCTGACAAAGTGACACCATATGAAATTAATTTTACTATTGCCAAGGTAGTCAGATGACCGTTAAGGCCCTTTGGGCCTCTTGTTTTAGGAGTAGATATTGATACCTTGTTAGGGGTTTTAAGAATACCGGATAGGAGAATAGTGAAAGTACGTACGTGCATTTTGGACATCTTGAAGTGTGTTTCAAGTGGCAAAGCAGTACATGTCAAGGCAGTGTCTAGTTTTATTGGTCAGATTATTTCTATGGGTATAGTACTTGGTAATATCACCCAGCTGATGACTAGATGCATATCTATGTGCGTGGCGCAGGCACAGTCCTGGAACGACAATATTTTGTTGGACGAGGAGAGTACGAGTCAAATGCGGTTTTGGCTGAATCACTTAGGTTGCATTAATGTCAGAGAAATTTGTTACACCCCTCATTGTAATAGAATAGTATATTCAGATGCTAGCGGTACTGGGTACGGTGGCTATTGTGTCGAGTCTAGCACAGGGGTTTCACACGGGTTGTGGTCGCCGTACGAGGCAGGTCAGAGTTCGACGTATCGAGAACTAACAGCCGTATATAGGGTTTTACTTTCATTGGTACATGTATTAAGAGGTACCCGGGTCAAATGGTTTTCGGATAACCAGGCTGTGGTGAAGATTGTTGAGAAAGGAAGTATGAAGAGTACTTTACAGCATATAGCTTTGGACATTTATAGTTTTATGGTGCAGAATCATATTTCATTGGAAATGGAATGGGTACCACGAGATAAAAATGACAGGGCTGACTTCATAAGCAAACTTGTTGACTTTGATGACTGGGGTGTGGCTGAATGTGTGTTTCAGCAGCTGAACCAATGTTGGGGTCCGTTTGAAAATGGACTGGTTCGCATCGTGGTATAATGCAAAAGTTCCTATGTTCTATTCCAGGTATTGGAATCCAGGTTCTACAGGTATCGATGCGTTTTCGGCGGATTGGTCAAGTATAAATGGTTGGTTTAATCCACCTGTGTATCTGATTACTAGGGTCATTAAGCACATGCAGATCTGTGGAGCATATGGTGTCCTTATCATTCCATTTTGGAAATCGGGTAGGTTTTGGCCATTCTTATGCCCAGATGGAAAGCATTTTATATACGGAGTACGAGAGTACAAAGTTCTAGGTACTGACAGGTGTTGTTACATTCCCTCCAGGTCAGGGACAGGTATATTTGGTAATGTGGATTTAAAATTCCGTATGTTAGCATTGCGTATGGATTTTCGTAGATAGATATTGGTAGATTGGCTGATGTTGCCCGTTTATGGTGCGGTAATATGACGTGTGTAGTCAGTTGTCAGCAGTGTGTTGCTGGTGTTGACCGGTTATGGTGCGGTAATATGACGTGTGTAGTCGGTTGTCAGCAGTGTGTTGCTGAGGTTGACCGGTTATGGTGCGGTAATATGACGTGTGTAGTCGGTTGTCAGCAGTGTGTTGCTGAGGTTGACCGGTTATGGTGCAGTATTACGATGTGTGTATTCAGTTGTCAGCAGTGTGTTGCTGGTGTTACCGGTTATGGTGCGGTATTATGATGTGTGTAGTCGGTTGTCAGCAGCGTGTTGCTGGTGTTGACCGGTTATGGTGCGGTATTATGACGTGTGTATTCAGTTGTCAGCAGTGTGTTGCTGGTGTTGACCGGTTATGGTGCGGTAATATGACGTGTGTAGTCAGCAGTGTTGCTGAGGTTGACCGGTTATGGTGCGGTAATATGACGTGTGTAGTCGGTTGTCAGCAGTGTGTTGCTGGTGTTGACCGGTTATGGTGCGGTATTATGACGTGTGTAGTCAGTTGTCAGCAGTGTGTTGCTGGTGTTGACCGGTTATGGTGCGGTAATATGATGTGTGTAGTCAGCAGTGTGTTGCTGGTGTTGCCCGGTTATGGTGCGGTATTATGATGTGTGTTGTCAGCAGTGTGTTGCTGGTGTTGCCCGGTTATGGTGCGGTAATATGATGTGTGTAGTCAGCAGCGTGTTGCTGAGGTTGACCGGTTATGGTGCGGTAATATGACGTGTGTAGTCAGCAGCGTGTTGCTGAGGTTGCCCGGTTATGGTGCGGTAATATGACGTGTGTAGTCAGCAGCGTGTTGCTGAGGTTGACCGGTTATGGTGCGGTAATATGATGTGTGTAGTCAGTTGTCAGCAGTGTGTTGCTGGTGTTGACCGGTTTAGATGCGGCAATAGGACTGGAGTAGTTAGTTTGTCTGTAGGTTATGTTTTATATGTCACGAATGTGCTGAATTATAACGGTATACATGTAGATATGAGAATATGAAACACATACAATGCTCATTTTGTAAATTCATAGGTGTTTTCATGGTAGATTTTTATTTTGCTTTTATTATTTTTTTTTTTTTTTACGATTAGTTACTCATGCTCTGCGGGAGGAATTCGAAATGGTCCCTAATCACCTTAAGGATTTAGCGATGGGTGTGCCCGAGCTGCTTCAGAATTGTAAAGCTAACAGTACTGTTAGAAAATATTGCTATGGATTTTTAAGATGGAGGAAGTGGGCTAAACAGAATGGTTTCGAGGAGGAGAATATTTTTCCAGTGAAGCCTTTTCATTTGTGCATATACTTAACTTTTTTAGTGAAAAACAATGGGAACGTCGGTTCATTAACTGATGCAATGTATGGTGTTAAATGGGCACACGATATTGTAGGCAGAGTTTCGCCAACAGTGTCATTATTGGTCAAAAATGTATTTGAAGGTGCTAAAAGGTTATTAGCGAAGCCTGTACAGAAAAAACAGGTGATTACTGTTTCTATTTTAGATAAACTTTATGATAAGATTTATGATAAGGAAAATTTATATAATCAGAGGATTATTACAATGTGTTTGTTTGCTTATGCAGGATTCATGAGGAGCGCAGAGGTGCTGGCATTGAGGAGATCGGACGTACAGATACGCACATCGCATATGGAAATATTTGTTGAACAGTCCAAGACGGACATTTACCGGGATGGTGCATGGATTATAGTGAGTAGAACTGGATCGCGTTTATGCCCGGTGTGTAATTTTGAATTATATTTAAAATTGGCTGGAATATCAGTTGATTCGGAGGAGTTTGTGTTCAGAAATCTTACGAAAATGGCTTCCGGCAGGTATAGCTTAAGGAATGTCGACAAGCCTATGACATATTCTAGATTCAGGGAAATTTTCATTGAAGCTTTCACTACTATTGTTCAGGATATCAGTCAATTCGGTTTACATAGTTTGCGTGCTGGTGGTGCTTCTGCCGCTGCGAATTCTGGTATTCCGGACAGGATGTTCAAACGACATGGCCGATGGAAGTCGGAAACAGCAAAAGATGGATACATTAAAGACGATTTTCGTGAACGTTTGAATGTGTCTATGCATTTAAATTTGTAGTTTGGAGAACTATCCTTCAATATAGTAACTTGTATGCGTATCTGGACATTTATATAGACAGACTATAACCCGTTCTTTAGTCTTCAGCCAGTGCCTCTGTCGCCGTGAAAATACATTTCTTGTGTTTTGGTTGTTTATCCTATTGGATAATAAATGGAGAAATATAATTTCAACCGTTTGACCGGGGAATTAGGTTGAAATTGTTTTCTCCGTGATATGTTACGCCAATAGGTGGCGCCTATTTGCACGTGCAGGTTGTGCAAATACGGGGACGTACACGTGTCGGTATACCTGTGTTGGTCATTCAGGCGACTCAGGTAGCGGGATACACACGTGTTAATTGTTTTTTTTTGTTGTTTTTGTTTGTGAGTTTTGAGTTTTGGGGTGAAAATTCATAAAGAATAAGACTTTTTTCTTAATCGGGTAAATTTGGAGTAGTTAATTATCTACTTTACATGCATGTGTAAGTAAACATTTGCACTAATTATAGATATATGTATATAAATGGTGGTTTTGTAATAAAGCCAGTGCCTCTGTCGCCGTGAAAATACATTTCTTGTGTTTTGGTTGTTTATCCTATTGGATAATAAATGGAGAATGAACGTGGACTTGGACCCAGATGTGTTCTTGTTTTGTGAAGAATCAAGATAGGTACATGTAGAGCATTTTCTCAAGGTCCAGATAGAGCCATAAACGTATATACAGTACATATATTCTCATTTAGCGGAACTTCTTCTCAAATTCTGCCAGTGTGATTTAGCTGATACTTGCATGAATGATCCTTGCCATGGTCGTGACCAACTGTTTTTTATGTCTTATGTTGATCTGAAATCCAAGATGGACACCACTCCCGCCATCTTGAAAATATAGTTTGACCTTATTCTCAAGTTCTGCCAGTGGGATTTTGCTGGAACTTGTCTTAATAATTTTAAGGATACTGACATTGCCCCAACAAATTGTTGTTATTTGTCGGGTTGACCCGAAAACCAAGATGACCACCAAAGCTGCCATCTTGAAAACACATTTTGAACTTCTTGAAGTTCTACCAATGCAGTTTGACTGAAACTTGCATTAAATGATCCTTTACATGGTCATGACCAAGTGTTTTTTATTTTTTAACCATGACACCATATCTAATTAATTTCCTATACAGCTATTGCCAAGGTAGTCAGATGACCGTTAAGGCCCTTGGGCCTCTTGTTTTTTGTATTTGGTGGATGGACTGATGAGTATACATGACATGTGATTATGTGATTTTTTTCCAGAAAATACGATATTTGAAAAAAAATTAAAAAAATATTTTTTAATAATTTTTCATATCTCTTTATTTTCTGGAAAAAAATACATGACTGTCATGTATACTCATCAGTCCGTCCACCAAATACAAAAACTGTATGACAACATCCATTTTCATTGAGTTGGACCCCTGTGCGTAAACAACGTTATTTATAAAAGTTACAGTTTTTGTCACTCACATTTAAACATCACCGTGGCACACCGGGTTCGGATATTGCACCATGATTTGCTGTGGGGAGGCAGCAACATCTTAAATTTCCATTTTAAACAAAATACTTTTCTCTAGCTTTTTCCTTATTTTTTGTGTGGTTATGTTGTGTATGTAGTTGTATTAATGTGATGAGAATACATTTTGTGGCCAAAGGGGAGACAATTTTAACTTTAATTGTACGAGTTATTCCCCTTGGTCTTCATATAAGAAAAGGAGAAATATAATTTCAACCGTTTGACCGGGGAATTAGGTTGAAATTGTTTTCTCCGTGATATGTTACGCCAATAGGTGGCGCCTATTTGCACGTGCAGGTTGTGCAAATACGGGGACGTACACGTGTCGGTATACCTGTGTTGGTCATTCAGGCGACTCAGGTAGCGGGATACACACGTGTTAATTTTTTTTTTTTTTATGTTGTTTTTGTTTGTGAGTTTTGAGTTTTGGGGTGAAAATTCATAAAGAATAAGACTTTTTTCTTAATCGGGTAAATTTGGAGTAGTTAATTATCTACTTTACATGCATGTGTAAGTAAACATTTGCACTAATTATAGATATATGTATATAAATGGTGGTTTTGTAATAAAGCCAGTGCCTCTGTCGCCGTGAAAATACATTTCTTGTGTTTTGGTTGTTTATCCTATTGGATAATAAATGGAGAATGAACGTGGACTTGGACCCAGATGTGTTCTTGTTTTGTGAAGAATCAAGATAAGTACATGTAGAGCATTTTCTCAAGGTCCAGATAGAGCCATAAACGTATATACAGTACTTATATTCTCATTTAGCGGAATCAAATCTCTTAATACCTGGAAGGGAAAAAGCGAAGGAAAAAGATATTAAAGAAATCATTTGTTCGATAACATTACTTATTTCATTACCTGGATGGAAATCCCGTGTTTTGATCACGACCAAATCTAGTTATTCTTATTATTTCCACAAAACCTTCTTAACACTTTTTCTCACAAACGGAACAACATACGACGCTCAAATTTGGACACGTTAAGTACGTACATGAGTGCTTGAAACATACGTTCGATTTTGTACTATAAGGATCAAGGCCAAGGTCACAGACGTAACAAACTACTTTTTTTGAACGAACTTTAAATGCTCATAACTTGATAAATGTATGCTGTACATCGTCCACGTTTAGTTATGCAGACAGATCCTGACATTTCGCGTGCTTTTCTCATGCCATGTTATCAGAGATTATGTCAAGGTCAAGAGTCGCTACGGGGTCAAGCAAAGGTCAAAAACGAAATATGTCACAGAATAGTTTTGAATGGCGCATATGACAGAGCATGCTCTCAGGCACATAAAATGACCAATTTCAAGGTCATATGATTCATAATGGCGGCGATATAGGACATTAAAAACCGAAATTTTAGTTTATATATGTCCTTGCACGAGACGTTTCAGCGCCTTTAAACCTGTATGTACGATGTTGTTTTTTCATACATATGTTCTATTAACTTTTGTCTTCAAAAGTTATTGATTTTAAAAGGGTTATATAAAAAAAATGGCGGAAATATAGCTCTTCAAATATGTCAATTTGTTCCATTTCCTTATTTTTCTCCGTAATTTGTGAGCTTGTAGGGCCTTTGTCATTTAATGTAGGGTGTTGATTTTTCGTAAATGTAGACTTTGGCATATTGTCTGTACAGGCTTGTAATTTCAAAATCATCAATTTGAAAATGGTGGAAAAATAGTTCTCCGAATATTGAGTTTCGTTCTTTTTTTTAACGTAAATTTTACCGTAATCATGAAATTTCAAAGAGAAATGTTTTGAATTGATATGAAAGAGCATGCTCTCAGACACATAAAATGACTAATTTCAAGGTCATATGATTCAAAATGGCGGAGATATAGGAAATCAAAATCGAAATTTTAGTTTATTATTGTCCTTGCGGCACGCGTTTCAGCGCCTTTAAACCTGTATGTACAATGTTGATTTTTCATACATATGTTGTATAAACTTTTGTCTTCAAAAGTTATTGATTTTAAAGGGGTTATATAGAAAAATGGCGGAAATATAGCTCTTCAAATATGTCAATTTGTTCCATTTCCTTATTTTTCTCCGTAATTTGTGAGCTCGTAGGGCCTTTATCATTTAATTAAGGGTGTTGATTTTATGTAAATGTAGACATTGATATATTTTCTGTACAGGGTTATAATTTCAAAATCAGGAATTAGAAAATGGCGGAAATACAGCCCTCCGAATATGGCGTTTCGTTCACTTTTTCAACGTTAATTTTACCGTAATTTAAGAAATTTCCAAGAGAAAGGTTTTGAATCGAATGTGAAAGGGCACGCTCTCAGACACATATATTGATCATATTTTTATGCGTTGGGTGTTGTGTATGTAGTTGAGATTACATGATGTGGCCAAAGAGAGATACTCCTCTTATACTAAAACTCTAATTGTACGAGTTATTCCCCATTGGTCCAAGATCTTCATAAGAAAAGGAGAATTTTTGCACTTTAAAAAACCTGAAATTCTAATATGTTTACCTATTCATTATCAAAATTGATATTTTGAACCTAAATCTCAATCTGAATTTCCAAATTCATATCATGGTTATCAAGGAATAATTACCTGTCGGAAAACATTTTTACTTTTGAAATTCAAGATTAGTCAGCCAATCATCGGCCGGGTTAAAAATCTGTCCTGGGCTCAATCTTCTATTCACACGGGCCGTTTCGAAGGTCTTTTTTTCCCTTTGGCTGGTTGTTACCTAAACCCAACTGGAATACTTTAAATTTCGAGATGTTTTAAATTATGCATGAACAATGAACACAATCGCCATGTTTGCGTTAATATACGTACATGTACATGTGTAGCTACACCGCATGTATGAGAGACCGTCCTTACGTGAACCTAGCTATTAATAGGACATACATTTAATCGAACAAAACAAAAAAGGTAATACACAAACCCATTAACTGACAGATTTAAAACCTTTTGTGTGTGTGGCAGAGCTGTCACATGTGACACCGGATGTTTAAGCAAAACCGGTGCTATGTTGGGGAAAATATCCGGCAGTTTTGAAACCACAGAACCAAACAAATTCACAACAAAATTCTTTACAAATTTTACATATACATGTATTGCCCGACCCACACATTAACCATTAACTGATGTACCCTGAATATATCCAATCAGCAGGCTCCGATATATTCACCTCTCTATGAAATCTTGATTCCCCTAAATCTGTTTTTCGGTTGGACCAGGCTACTTTCGTAAGAAACGCTTTCTGATTAATATTGAATGATATCGCCCGTTCGTTCAAGAATTCGACTTGAAGCGAAGGAAAAGAGTATTAAAGCAATCGTCTGTTCGCTAACATTACTTATATCATTACATTGGTGGAAATCCCGTGTTTTGATCGCGATCAAATCTAGTTGTTTATGTGATTATTACAGTTCTGTGTTCACTGGCTGAATCTGAATTTGAACAAAAATAAATTGAAAGGATTTTTCATAAAAAAAAAATTTCACATGAAAGAAGAGGGATGAGACGAAAAACCATAATTGGTGTATTTTCGTTTGGATATTTTTGGCGAATTTGCGGATACATTCAGTAAACCAAAAATGAAATGTAAAAAAAATCAGACAAATATAAAGACAAAAAAAAATACACTCCTCACTTTTGATATGATATTCTTACAAAATATGCAGATCAGAGAAATTCAATGAAAATGAATAAATTATGCAAATGATTTAAGTATCACAGAACCGTTATCATCTTCATATAAGCCCCTGCCCAGATATAAGACAACTCACTAATTCTGCAGAAAATTTTGTTTTATAATAGTAACATTAGTTTAGTTCACAAATAAGCAGGCGCTTTCCTCGACAGAGCCTGGCAGGAGAAAGAATGTTGTTTTTACGGATTTTGCCAATTTTAAAGGGGGTTGCAAATTCCGCCAATGCTCAGATCTTTTTTTCATTTTTGCATGGACATTTGGCATCCTATTATAGAGATATCCACATCAATTCGCCATCTTGAAATTTGGAGTAAAGACACTTCCGGTTTTCGTTATGTAATATAGTAACAATCTACGACTACCTGCATTTTTGAGTAACTTTGATACGAATTTTCCCGATTTGGTATACGTTTTTTTACTGCTTATGTTATTTGAATTACATATTTCCATACATGTACGTGTTTTTTTATCGTAAATATTGGATAGTTTCCCAGCAGGTTGGGCGTTAGAATTGTACCTGCTGCCCCTATTGTATGGTCGTAAAAGGCGACTAAATTTAAGACTGTCTTTACTCTTCTCATAACTACCGCTTCACTTTGGCCTTGAGTTGACTGTTCACCCCTGTGAGGAAGGCTCTGGGTTCTGTGCCCTGGCCGAAGTTAGCATATATCCACTTATCACATAAATGTATGCGTTTATTCCGACATTTTCTCACTAAAACCATCATATATGTACCAGAAACATCCACTGCATACAGGTCTTTGTATAGATCTTACACGTATTTATGTTTATGTGTGTACAGATCGAAGTTTTTTGGGTATATTCGCTAGAAAAACATGATGTCCGTCTGCAGACTGTAATTGGCCTACTGATCACTGGTTTATATGTACAGGTTATAGTTACCTTTGAAAGTAATTTACATTGTACATGATCCAGATTGGTGATGGAAACTACTACAGCAGCCAATATATAGAGGTTACACAACGAGTGGTTGTTGGATATGGATTTTATTCCACACGAGTGAGTTATTTTTTAAAAGTTACAAAAGACACAAGCTTTAGCAAGTGTCTTTTGTAACTTTTAAAAAATAACTAACGAGTGTGGAATAAATTGCATATCCAACAACCACGAGTCGTGTGACCTGTTTCTACCACAATAATATCCGATTTTAGCCGATAGAAATACGACGAGGATAAGTACGCAATCCAACAGCAGTTTTGGTGTCAAGCGGCGATATCACAGCATAGCATGACATCACTCGATTATTGATGACGTTGACAAAAGGTGATACGACACTGAGAAAGACGTAGTTCGGTCAAAGTTCATCGTGCCAGCCAATCAGAATGCGTACAGAGTTTATACCACGTGTGGTATAACAAATTGTTAATCAACAGCTGCATCGTTTATTTGATACCCTGAGAGTTGAATAACAGCGCCTATTGTGGTAGAAATACAGATTAACTAGGTTACAACCAGCAACACTAGTCAATGTTCTATGTACAATACACGTTATAAGCATAATATGACAGAGTACCTCTCTGTACTACAATAAACTAGATGAAGGGAGACAACTCCTATAACAATAGAGCGCAACACACTCAGTGCTGATCACGGCCCTTCACATCAACAATATAACGACTGCCTGTCGTTAAACGTGTACACCAACACACTGTTAGCTCGTAGCCTGCTGACTGCGAGCGTGTCGCCAACACTAGCTATTACCAGCCCTACTCACGACTACCTACATTGTATGTGGTGACCCTACTCACGACTACCTAGCTAGTGGTCGTGAGCTGATGTCGCGAGTAACTCGACCCTACGTATAGCTAAGAGCTGCAAAGCTCTAACCTCAACAGCTATACAATACGACTACTGGTCCTATCGCTCGGTATGACACTGATCAAGGCAAGACTTATTCAGCCACTTCTATCTTTCAGTGCCACTACCTACTACCTTGTCGATGTTAACAGCTCGACGTTCAGGACCAAAAGGTGAACAATCCGCCAGCTCGCTCCCTTTTATACTGCGAGAGAAAGCAGCGCCCCTAGCGGCAATCATCGGTATTATCTCGGAACTCCTCGGGTTTAATTAACGTATTAGAGGTGTTCGCTACATTAAAGTCACCGAAACGCTTACACTGTATACTGCCCCGACAATGAAGCGTCTGCCTAACGTTAACAATAACAACACACGTACAGCGAAGCATATGTGTTACACATGACATAGCGGTAAGGCCTATTTTCGCCACACTACCCACGCCTCCGAAAAACAAGCGACCTCGCTTGCAAACCAACATTCATTAAACATGAAACCAACGAACTATGTACAACAATTACAACCACCTTCACCACGATATGTACCTCTGATAAGTATTTCCTGGACAGTGCTCGAGGAATCAGAAGTAAAGAATCCCTCGCTCATAAGCAAATATGTTTTTGCAAAGTCAGAGTGCCACGCTGGTGGACGTCTCGCTCGCCCAGTCCGTCTTGATGTTACTAGCATGTCCTCATCCTTCTCACTATCTGATGAGGTGTTGTCTTCGTTTCAGCCGGTCTGCATGTACCACTTGAGACTTCCCTTTGCGACCACAACGTACCCTATATGTTACATCAGTCAACTTGGATAGTACTTTAAATGGTCCACGCCATCTGCATGCCAATTTCGGACTCAGTCCCGCTTTCACATTGGGAAAAAACACAAAGACTTCATCACCTGGTTTAAACTTTTCCCAGGACAGTTTGTTGTCATGATTAGTTTCTGGCAGCTCACACAAGATGTCTATTGCTATGCGCTCCATAGGAAGTCCAGTTTCAACTACCTGCATCGGAGCTCTCTTTGCCTGGTTAGGAGTTTTGCCTCTACAACACTGTAGGCACCCGACAACATAGCGCTTCACATCAGCCTGAATCCCCGGCCAGTAATAGGACTGCCTGATCTTTGCAAGTGTTTTTCTCAACCCCAAGTGTCCTGCAGCCTTATTGTCATGGGTATGCTCTAATGCAGTTCGTCTTTCCGATTTGGGAAGGACAACTTGTGAGGTCCCATTAGGACTTTTCCTATATAGTAGGTTATCTTCCAAGGATAATGCCTCAAATTGAGACCAAAGCGATTTCACAGTCATGTTGCGGCCCTCAATACTCTTGAATGGAGTTTCCTTCTTCCCGTCCTGTACCCACTTAATGACAGCTTTAACGTCCTCATCTGCTTCTTGCTGTCCCTGTAGATATGGCTTTTGTTCGCTGTTTGCTCCGAGATTCATCATACGCACAGGTACAGTAGGCATGTTCTGAACTAGTGACCTTCCGACTAATGCTGTGTCTCGTCGTAAAAAGGTTTCAGCACCTTCTACTAAAGCATTTCTCCTCGGATATGATCACCTGGTGGGGTGCACACTTTCCCCGGCACAATAACCTCACTATTTGCCGGCAACAAAACTTGCTCTGTAGAGTAAACTTGAAAGCAACCCATTGCACCCTCGTACTGGGTGGCGATTTCAATACCATCCAATACTAAACGACCTTTCTCAAAGTCTAGAGACCCATGCCTCTCCTTCATGACATCAAGCCCTAATATGCCATCTGTACTGATTCTGGCTACGACTGCCTCTATATTCATATTCTTGCAGGCTTCGAGTCGCACCATGAAACTACCACGCCCGACAACGTGTAGCTTGTCACCCCCTGTCGTGGAAATATCTTGGTGTACCTTGGTAAGTCTCGGTCTGGCTGATGGGTGTGATGCTATCAAACGATCGTTCTGAGATTATACTAACAGTTGCCCCGGTGTCTACCAAGAGTTTTACCTTGGATCCATGTACATCTGCTTCTATGTACATACCAGCTTCATGAGCTGCTGCAGAGGCACCAATTGAAGCTTTAGATAGCTTCTTCCTACGCCTCACTCCAACTCGCTGGGCTGTTGGTCAGCTATCCTTTTTCTTAAGCTGTGGGCAATCCCGCTTGAAATGTCCTTCTTTCTTACAATTGTAGCAGTTATTTCCACTCGGTCTGCGCCTCCTCTCTTTCATTTTCTGAAAATCTGTCTCCAGTGTAGCGAGTTTCTTCTGAATATCTTCCAACAGTTTGACCATCTCACTGGACTCAGATTGTTTGGTAATAGCACTACCATCGCCGGCTACCAGCCCCTTTGACCTCACACACGCTAACAATAACAACACACGTACAGCGAAGCATATGTGTTACACATGACAGAGTGGTAAGGCCTATTTAAATATGAGGATATCGACGACATCGCATTGACATTATGTCCATTATCTTTTTAACCTTAAGTTGGTTTGTGTGTAAACAAATCTTTCCATAATGGTCACGTAAGGAAAAAGAATATTTTTTTGTCCATTAGAAGTGATGACCCTTAAATGTTGATAATACCACTTACTAAATGTCCATTCATCCCATTCATTCTAATTGGCAGCTGGCAATAAATTCTAAGATCTTGTGTAGGTATTTATCATAGTTTTGACAGGGGAACTGTAATAGAGTATTTATTATGGGTCTAAAGTATGAAAATTAGTCACAAACAACTTTAGAACTTGTATCTTGTACCTTGGCAAAAAAGCCTTGTCCTGTAAGGTCAAATTATTTTTAAGGGCAAAAGTAAGGGCAAAAGATTTAATGCCCGTAAGTCATTGACCTCGCCTTAAAGGGCATGTTTTTTGACCTTGCACTTAAGGTTCTCAAGTTTTTTGCTTAAGGGTAAACCTTGTCAAAAGATTTATTGTTTTGACCTTAAGGACAAAAGATTTATTTACCTTAAAGGCAAAAAGTTTTTTGACCTTAAGGGCAAAGATTTATTTACCTTAAGGGCAAAAGATTTTGATTTTACCTTAAGGGCAAAAGATTTAATTGACCTTAAGGGCAAAAGATTTATTTACCTTAAGGGCAAAAGATTTATTGACCTTAAGGGCAAAAGATTATTTACCTTAAGGGCAAAAAATGTTTTTGACCTTAAGGGCAAAAGATTTATTTACCTTAAGAGTCAGAAAGTTTTTTGACCTTAAGGGCAAAAGATTTATTTACCTTAAGGGCAAAAGATTTATTTACCTTAAGGGCAAAAAAAGATTTTTGACCTTAAGGGCAAAAGATATATTTACCTTAAGGGCAAAAGATTTATTTACCTTAAGGGCAAAAGATTTATTGACCTTAAGGGTCAAAGATTTATTGACCTTAAGGGGCAAAAGATTTATTTAACCTTAAGGGCAAAAGATTTATTGACCTTAAGGGCAAAAGATTTATTTACCTTAAGGGCAAAAAATGTTTTTTGACCTTAAGGGCAAAAGATTTATTTACCTTAAGGGCAAAAGATTTATTTCCTTAAGGGCAAAAGATTTATTTACCTTAAGGGCATAAAAGATTTATTTTTGACCTTAAAGGGCAAAAGATTTATTGACCTTAAAGGACAAAAGATTTTATTTACCTTAAGGGCAAAAAAGTTTTTGACCTTAAGGGCAAAAGATTTATTTACTTTAAGAGCAAAAAATGTTTTTTGACCTTAAGGGAATAAGATTTTTATTGACCTTAAGGGCAAAAGATTTATTGACCTTAAGGTTAAAAAAAAGTTTTTTGAACTTAAGGGCAAAAGATTTATTTACCTTAAGGGCAAAAGATTATTTACCTTAAGCAAGGGCTAAAGATTTCTTGAATATACATGTGAAGTTACAACTTGATTATTATAATTGTAGCAATATAAAAGAATTATAACTAGATAGACTTCTAGTGTCAATAAATGAACAATTTTGAAAACAATTTTGTTAAATTATTTTAAGGGATTTTTAATTTTCATCAGTTGTTTTAGTGTGTTTCATTGTTTTTTTTCAACTTTTAAAAGTTCAGTATGTGGACAAGTCCATTATGTGATTAGGGGTATGAATGGCATAGTGACTTCTACAGATTAATTATTTTGCCATTATGTACATTTAACCTTAAGGGCAAAAGATTTGACCTTAAGGGCAAAAGGACCTTAAGGGCAAAAAAAGTTTTTTCATACGAACGTGACCCCTTAAGGTGAAATGTACATAATGGGATATTGTCAGATCCTTAAGTATTGTGTATATTGAACGGCGGAGTGGTTATAAAGATATGTATTGTCAGATTTCAATAAAGATTGAAGAATTTTCAAAATGACCTTGGGCCCTGCAGGTAGGACGTTAGATTTGTACCTGCAGCCCCTATTTTATGATCGTAAAGGCGACTAAAGTTAGGATCTTTTAAAAGAGCAACGGTTCCACTATACAAGACACAACATGAAAATACTACAGTTTCCCAAAACACGCACCTCGCACTTTACACACGATATACACTTCATACATGGGAGTCCGTCCTTACATGACACTGCCTGTTAATCGGACGTTAAAATAATCAAACAAACAATCAATATGGCTACCATATTTCAAGAAAGCAGGTATAATTAGCATCCTGATGCTATAGGTCTCATTATACAGTTTTGTTGTATAATAAGTATTGAAGTAAAAAGTTATATCTATTATCTATTAATATATCACTTTGCAAAAGTGAAATACGCAACATCTGTGCGAAATTTCTTAACAGTAACGTTTAAGTAAATATTTCAGATGACAATTTAAAATTTGCCTTCCCTACAATCGAGGGAATCATTAGAAATCATTCTAATTTAAATTTGAATATTACTTAGATTATGACTTAATGCCATTTGGTAGTCAAGAACTATTTATTGTGTTCAATATTGAGCCCTGCAGGTAGGGCGTTAGATCTTAAAAGGCGACTAAATTTAGGATATTATCTTTTCTTCCTAACTGACTTTATCTTTCGTAATGCCTTCCTTGTCACCGCCTCACTTTTGGCCTTGCGTTGAGCGTTCGCCCCTGTGAGGAAGGCTCTGGGTTCTGTCCCCTGGCCGAGACACACCAAAGTCGGAGTGGTAGTTTCTGCTCCTGCTTAGCGCTCAGCAAACGGGGAGTGGGACGACTGGTTCGCCCGTTGTCAGTATAATGTGACTGGGTGGGGTGTGTTGCTTGGTGTCTTCGGCGGCATGCTTCAGTGATATAGCACTATAAAAAGGGCAAAAGTTCCACTATACAAGAAGACATAACATGAATTTACCGCAGTCTCCCAAAACACGCACCAGGCACAACATACATGCAACACACCGCATACATGGGAGGCCGTCCTTACATGACCATAGCTGTTAATAATAGGACGTTAATTAATCAAACAAATAAACAAACAAACTTTATAATGGGCAGCAACAGGTTTGGAGAAATCAATATTGTAACCATTATGGAAATTTACCTTTGTTTGTTACACAGTATATGCTTTATTGATAATTTACCATTGTTGCTTGTATTATTTTGCACATTATCTATATTTATTTTTTGCCCATCCATAATAAAAATGTAATGTTCTGTCTCCTCACTCTTTCATTCCCTCATTCTCCCCACCCCACTCTCTCTTACCCTCCCTCTCCCAACCTCCACTCTTTCATTCCCTCCCTCTCCCCACCCCGACTCTCTCTTACCCTCCCTCTCCCCACCCTCACTCTTTCATTCCCTCCCTCTCCCCACCCCCACTCTCTCTTACCATCCCTCTCCCCACCCCCACACTCTCTCTCTAAATGTATATATTTATTCATAATCTAACTTGTATGTATTTAAAACAATTGTATTTATTTATATGTCATTTGTTGTTGGGAGAGGGCTTTAATAAGTTGTAATAACTTGTGCCCGATCCCGTTGTAAATTTGTTTGCAATACAATACGTTTAAACTCCATGCATGTTCTCTTATCAAACGTGGTGATCAACTTTACACGTTGACAACTGGTTCCGGTTGACTGAACACAAAGTTATGCTTTGAGACTCAAGGATAACTGTAAACAAATCATTAGAAACGCATTATAAAACATGGAATATAATGGAGATTTTCCACACATTTCTGTACAAATATTTTACGGACAAAGTGTCAAATGCATAGAATGAACTGATTTTTTTATATTATTCTTTGTAAGTAACAAATACAACCTTCAATTGTCATCAACATAAAGAGCAGTACAACGTCAGCATATAACAATGACCAGGTGGTAAAGATTAAAATGTGACTAGTGACTAATGTATCACGTGTAGATAATGCATCAGCATATGTGACATGTCATTTGGTATTCCTAAATCATTGGTGTACGTTTTTAGGTCATCTGACCCGACGTGCGCCGTCCGCCGTCCGCCGTGCGTTAACTTTTCACATTTTGAACTTCTTCTCAAGTTTGACCAGTGGGATTGAGCTGAAACTTACCTGAAATGATCCTGAGATGGTCCCGACAAAGTATTGTTATTTTTCGGGTCGATCCGAAATCCAAGATGGCCGCCACAGCCGCCATTTTGAAAACACATTTTGAACTTCTTCTCAAGTTCTACCAGTGCGATTCGGCTGAAACTTGCATGAAATGATCCTGACATGGTCCCGACAAAGTGTTGTTATATTTCGGGTCGATCCGAAATCCAAGATGGCCGCCACAGCCGCCATCTTGAAAACACATTTTGAACTTCTTCTCAAGTTCTACCGGTGCGATTTGGCTGAAACTTGCATGAAATAATCCTGACATGGTCCCGACAAAGTGTTGTTATTTTTCGGGTCGATCTGAAATCCAAGATGGCCGCCACAGCCGCCATTTTGAAAAACACATTTTGAACTTCTTCTCAAGTTCTACCGGTGCGATTTGGCTGAAACTTGCATGAAATGATCCTGACATGGTCCCGACAAAGTGTTGTTATTTTTCGGGTCGAACCGAAATCCAAGATGGCCGCCACAGCCGCCATCTTGAAAACACATTTTGAACTTCTTCTCAAGTTCTACTGGTGCGATTTGGCTGAAACTTGCATGAAATGATCCTGACATGGTCCCGACAAAGTGTTGTTATTTTTCGGGTCGATCCGAAATCCAAGATGGCCGCCACAGCCGCCATCTTGAAAACACACTTTGAACTTCTTCTCAAGTTCTACCGGTGCGATTTGCCTGAAACTTGCATGAAATGATCCTGACATGGTCCCGACAAAGTGTTGTTATTTTTCGGGTCGAACCGAAATCCAAGATGGCCGTCACAGCCGCCATCTTGAAAACACATTTTGAACTTCTTCTCAAGTTCTACCGTTGCGATTTGGCTGAAACTTGCATGAAATGATCCTGACATGGTCCCGACAAAGTGTTGTTATTTTTCGGGTCGATCCGAAATCCAAGATGGCCGCCACAGCCGCCATTTTGAAAACACATTTTGAACTTCTTCTCAAGTTCTACCGGTGCGATTTGGCTGAAACTTGCATGAAATGATCCTGACATGGTCCCGACAAAGTGTTGTTATTTTTCGGGTCGATCCGAAATCCAAGATGGTCGCCACAGCCGCCATCTTGAAAACATACTTTGAACTTCTTCTTAAGTTCTACTGGTGTGATTTGGCTGAAGCTTGCATGAAATGATCCTGACATGGTCCCGACAAAGTGTTGTTATTTTTCGGGTCGATCCGAAATCCAAGATGGTCGCCACAGCCGCCATCTTGAAAACACACTTTGAACTTCTTCTCAAGTTCTACCGGTGCGATTTGCCTGAAACTTGCATGAAATGATCCTGACATGGTCCCGATAAACTGTTGTTATTTTTCGGGTCGATCCGAAATCCAAGATGGCCGTCACAGCCGCCATCTTGAAAACACATTTTGAACTTCTTCTCAAGTTCTTCCAGTGGGATTTGGCTGAAACTTGCATGAAATGATCCTGACATGGTCCCGACAAAGTGTTGTTATTTTTCGGGTCAATCCGAAATCCAAGATGGCCGTCACAGCCGCCATCTTGAAAACACATTTTGAACTTCTTCTCAAGTTCTACCGAAGGATTTGGCTGAAACTTGCACGAAATGATCCTGACATGGTCCAGACAAAGTATTGTTAGATGACTACCATGACACTATATCTAATTAATTTCCTATATTTAAAGGCCCTTGGGCCTCTTGTTTGAAATAAAATTGGTTGAAAGAAATTGAAAATGATTATGACATGATCCTGACAAAGTGACACCATATATAATTAATTTTACTATTGTCAAGGTAGTCAGATGACCGTTAAGGCCCATTGGGCCTCTTGTATTAGAATGAAATGCAAATATTAACTATTTATGTGTTTAAGATATAAAATGTTGTTGCAACGACATAAAGATAATGGACTGTTTATCCAGAAACCAATCAAATGAAATATCCATGAGCCATTACTCGACATATCAATACAATCATAAACCCCAGGGAGATTTCAAAACCAAGAGGCCCAATGGTCCGGTATCGCTCATAGGTTAGATATGTTCTTATACATATTAAGTAAGAAACTACATGAATATACCGCAGTCTTCCAAAACACGCACCTCGCACAACATACACGCAACATACAGCATACATGAGAGACCGTCCTTACATGACCATAGCTGTTAATAGGAAGTTAATTAATCAAAAAAACAAAAAAGATTAAGTATCAAGGATTTTAAAGATTTCTTTCTCAGATCTTATCTTCTCTTCTTCCTGACTTTGTCTTTCCTAAATGCCTCCTTTGCCACCGCCTCACTTTGGCCTTGATTTGAGCGTTCGCACCTGTAAGGAAGGCCTCTGGTTCTGTCCGCTGGCCGAGACACACCAAAGTCTATAAAAGTGGTAGTTTCTGCTCCTTCTTGGCGCTCAGCGTGCAGGGAGTGGGACGACTGGTTCGCCCCTTGTCAGTATAATGTGACCGGGTGGGGTGTTTGCTTGGTGTCTTCGGTGACATGCTTCAGTGATTATAGCACTAAAAAAAGGGCAGCAGTTTCCAATATACAAGAAGACACAATTATGAAATATACCGCAGTCTCCCAAAATATGCACCTTCGCAAAACATACAACGCAACACACCGCATGGGGAGGCCGTCCATCACATTACCATAGGTGTTAATAGGGACGTTAATTGATAAAAACAAACAAAATCATATACGATATATTCAATCATACAAAAGGATAATATTTTTGTTGTATTTGTAGTTTGGCACCAGGAAGTCTTCGACTGCTCGGTAGATTTCGGTGAAATTTCTACGGAAACCGTGGCTTCAAAATTATGAAAATTTTAGTGTGATGGCCCTGCAGGTAGGGCGTAGGAATTGTACCTGCTGCCTATTGCATGATCGTAAAAGGCGACTAAATTTAGGATCTTATCTTTTCTATTCTTTCTAACTGACTTTTATCTTTCCAAATGCCTCCCTTAGCACCGCCTCGCGTTTGGCCTTGAGTTTAGCGTTCGCCCCTGTGAAGGAGACTCTGGGTTCTGTCCCCCTGGCCAAGTCTATAAAGTGGTAGATTCTTCTCTTGCTAAAGCGCTCAGCATACAGGGAGTGGGACGAGTGGTTCGCCCCTTGTCAGTTTAATGTGACCGGGTGGGTGTTTTTTTTGGTGTCTTTGGCGGCATGCTTTAGTGAAATAGCGCTATAAAAAGGGCAACAGTTACACTATACAAGAAGACACAACATGAATATACTGCAGTCTCCCAAAACACGCACCTCGCACAACATACACGCAACACACACCGCATGCAAGGGAGGCCGTCAATAAATGACCATAGCTGTTTTAATAAAACAAACAAAATCATACGATTCATTCAATCATTATACAAAGGATAATGTTTTTTGTTGTATTTGTAGATTGGCACCAGGAAGTCTTCGACTGCTCGGTAGATTTCGGTGAAATATCTACGGAAACCCTGTCTTCAAAATTAATGTAAAAAAATTTAACGAAGCCCGACCAAAGAATGTACAAATAGTATATAAAAAACAACATACAGAGCAATATCATACAGACAAACTTAAGAACATTAGGGCAGGAGTAAATCGGTATTTATAGGACTTGGGTAGGGACATTGATATAGTGAGACAGTCAATTCGAAGCATGCAATAGAGTAATAAATGGTATGCTAAAGGAGAGAATGCGTTCTGGTATATGCAGAGCTACAGTTCACAAAGCAATCGTTTGTAGAGAAGATTAAGAAAAAATAAGTACTGGCTTCAAAAATGGCTACAACTCCTCTCCTGTGATCCTAAGACAGGCAGTCTGGTACAATTTGGCTATTCACTTTCTTAGCCGCGTCCTCGAATTTCACAAACAGCTCCGGTGAGACTCCTTCAATTTTGCACACAATGAAAACGGTCTTGAATATATGACAATTATTCACAAGGAAAAACATTCCAAGGAAACACAAACGCACTAACCAATGCTTAAATACATTGTAAACAACAAATGAACATTGCTGTTTTTTAGATGTTACACGTTAGAAAGTGATTGGTTTGGTTTTTATGTCTAGGGTCAGGACAGTGCCTTCCTTTACTGAGGGCGAGCACTCATCCGAAACCAACATTGAGGAGGTGTCCGTGGTGATGTTAGGAAGAAGGAAGTATGTTAGAAAGTTCATGGTTACATTTGAAAATCACAATTGATAAATTCACAATATCTTTTCTCTTCTTCCTAACTGACTTTATCTTTCCTAATGCCTCCCTTGGCACCAGTTCCACTATACAAGGAAGACACAACAACACAGCATACATGGGAGGCATGACCATGGCTGTTGATAGGACGTTAATAAATCAAACAAACAACAAATTCATAATAAATAATGTTTAATATAGTTTTATATTTGTTAATGCTTTTCAAAATACATTCAACCTCTTTCAATAACTGATTTCTACCTAATCAATTTCAAACTTAAAACTAATTACACTTATTGAGGATATATTGCTAGATTACTAGTACAACGATCGTGTTGGGATATTATCACTATCACTAGACGACCTCACCCCCACACACCCAATATCATCGTATGTTACCATGGATGTATGCATTCTCTGGCTGCGGTATGTATTCGTGTTGTTATCCCCCGCCAACGAGATGTTGGCGGGGATATAAAAATGGGGTTCCGTCCGTCTGTCCCCGTCTGTACGGAATGGTTTCCGGATATTTTTCACGAAACTTCATACACCCATTGTTATGTGGTCTTATGGTCTAGGGTTGTGCCTTTTGCTATTTTTAGGTTTTCGATTTTTTGTATTTTTTCCGTAACCATGGAAACATTGCTGAAAATATCAAATTTTTGTACCAGGTTCGTTTCCGCAGTATAACTCTAAAACCAGAAGAGATATTTCCATGAAACTTCATAGACACATTGTTCTTATGGTGTAGTAGTGCCTTTTGCTATTTTTAGGTTTTCATTTTTTGTACTTTTTCCGTAACCATGGAAACATTGCGGAAAATATCATATTTTTGTACCAGGTTCGTTTCCGCAGCATAACTGGAAAAACGGTTGAGATATATACACGGAACTCCATAGGCACATTAGTCTTATGGTCTAGTAGTGCCTTTTGCTATTTTAAGGTTTTCACTTTTTGTACTTTTTTCTGTAACCATGGAAACATTGCTGAAAATGGCAGATTTTTGTGTAATAATCGTTTCCGGACCACAACTCTAAAACCAGCAGAGATATTTCCATGAAACTTCATAGACACATTGTTCTTATGGTCTAGTAGTGCCTTTTGCTATTTGTAGGTTTTCACTTTTTGTGCTTTTTTAGCCAACAACATCATCAGATGGTGTGCTATTCAAATCGCTTTTTGTCCGTGGTCCGTCGTCCGTCCGTTAACAATTCTTGTTATCGCTATTTCTCAGAAAGTACTGAAGGGATCTGTCTCGTATTTCATATGTAGGTTCCCCTAGGGCCCTAGTTGTGCATATTGAATTTTGGGACCAATCGGTCAACAAGATGGCTGCCAGGCAGCCATCTTGGATTTTGATAGTTAAAGTTTGTTATCGCTATTTCTCAGAAAGTACTGAAGGGATCTGTCTCAAATTTCATATGTAGGTTCCCCTAGGGCCCTAGTTGTGCATATTGCATTTTGGGACCAATCGGTCAACAAGATGGCCGCCAGGCAGCCATCTTGGATTTTGATAGTTAAAGTTTGTTGTCGCTATTTCTCAGAAAGTACTGAAGGGATCTGTCTCAAATTTTATATATAGGTTCCCCTAGGGTCCTAGTTGTGCATGTTGCGTTTTGGGACCGATCGGTCAACAGGATGGCCGCCAGGCAGCCATCTTGGATTTTGATAGTTAAAGATTGTTATCGCTATATCGCCCCTGTGAGGAAGGCTCTGGGTTCTGTTCCCTGGCCAAGACACACCAAAGTCTGTAAAAGTGGTAGTTTCTGCTCCTGCTTAGCGTTCAGCATACAGGGAGTGGGACGACTGGTTCGCCCGTTGTCAGTATAATGTGACCGGGTGGGGTGTGTTGCTTGGTGTCTTCGGCGGCATGCTTCAGTGATATAGCACTATAAAAAGGGCAACAGTTCCACTATACAAGAAGACACAACACGAACATATAGCAGTCTCCCGAAACACGCACCTCGCACAACATACACGCAACACACCGCATACATGGGAGGCCGTCCTTACATGACCATAGCTGTTTAATAGGACGTTAATTAATCAAACAAACAAAACAAACAATCTCACAAAGTACTGAAGGGATCTTTCTCAAATTTCATATGTAGGTGCCCCTAGGGCTCTAGTTGTACATAATGCGTTTTTGGATCGATCGTCAACAAAATGGCCGCCAGGCTGCCATCTTGGATTTTGATAGTTAAGATTGTTATCGCTATTTCTCAGAAAGTATTGAATGAATCTGTCTCAAATTTCATATATAGGTTCCCCTAGGGCCTAGTTGTGCATATTTCGATTTGGGACCGATCAATCATCAAGATGGCCGCCAAGGAGCCATCTTGGATTTTGATAGTTTGAAGTTTGTTACTGCTGTTTCTCAGGAAGTACTGAAGCGATCTGTCTCAAATTTTATATATAGTATGTTTGCAAAAGTTTGAAAAGCAGAGAAAAGATCCCTCTTTCCATTGTCAGACATAGATCATTCTTTGGTGGGCGCCAAGATCCCTCTGGATCTCTTGTTTCTGTAACCATAGAAACATTGCTGAAAATATATTTTTGTACCAGGTTCGTTTCTGCAGCATAACTGGAAAACCGGATGAGATATATACACGGAACTCCCATAGGCACATTAGTTCTTATGGTCTAGTAGTAGTGCCTTTTGCTTTTTAAGGTTTCCACTTTTTGTACTTTTTTAGCCCACCATCATCAGATGGTGGGCTATTCATAAAATCGCCTTTCGTCCGTGGTCCGTCCTTCCGTCCGTCCGTCCGTTAACAATTCTTGTTACCGCTATTTCTCAGAAAGTGCTAAAGGGATCTTTTTCAAATTTCATATGTAGGTTCCCCTAAGACCCCTTAGTTGTGCATATTGCATTTTTTGGGACCGATCGGTCAACAAGATGGCCGGACAGGCGGCCATCTTGGATTTTGATGGTTTAAAGTTTGTTACCCGCTATTTCTCAAAAAGTACTGAAGGGATCTTTCTCGTATTTCATATACAGGTTCCCCTAGGGCCCTAGTTGTGCATATGGCATTTTGGGACCGGTCGGTGAACAAGATGGCCAACAGGCGGCCATCTTGGATTTTGATAGTTAAAGTTTGTTACCGCTATTACTCAAAAAGCGCTGAAGGGATCTTTCTCAAATTTCATATACAGGTTCCCTAGGGCCCTAGTTGTGCATATTGCATTTTGGGACCGATTGGTGAACGGCCATCTTGGATTTTGACAATTAAAGTTTGTCACCGCTATTTCTCAAAAAGTACTGAAGGGATCTTTCTCAAATTTCATATAAAGGTTCCCCTAGGACCCTAGTTGTGCATATTGCATTTTGGGATCGATCGGTAAACAAGATGGCCGACAGGTGGCCATCTTGGATTTTGATAGTTAAAGTTTGTTACCGCTATTTCTCAAAAAGTGCTGAAGGGATCTTTTTCAAATTTCATATACAGGTTCCCCTAGCACCCTAGTTGTGCATATTGCATTTTGGGACCGATCGGTGAACAAGATGGCCGACAGGCAGCCATCTTGGATTTTGATAGTTAAAGTTTGTTACCGCTATTTCTCAAAAAGTACCGAAGGGATCTTTCTCAAATTTCATATATAGGTTCCCCTAGGATCCTAGTTGTGCATATTGGATTTTGGGACCGATCGGTAAACAAGATGGCCGACTGACGGCCATCTTGGATTTTGATAGTTAAAGTTTTTTATCGCTATTTCTCAAAAAGTACTGAAGGGATCTTTCTCAAATTTCATAACTGACTGATCGGTAAACAAGATAGGCAACCGGCCGCCATCTTAGATTTCATTGTTGAAGTTTGTTACCACTATTTCTTAGAAAGTACTATAGCGATCTGTCTCAAATTTTATATGTAGTGTGTTTGAAAAGCAGGGAAAAGATCCTCTTTCCATTGTCAGACATTGATCATTCTTTGTTTGGGCGCCAGGATCCCTCTGGGATCTCTTGTTTCTGTAACCATGGAAACATTGCTGAAAATGGCAGACTTTTGTGTAAGAATCGTTTCCGGAGCACAACTCTAAAACCTAGCAGAGGTATTTCCATGAAAACTTCATAGACACACATTGTTCTTATGGTGTAGTAGTGCCTTTTGCTATTTTTAGGTTTTCATTTTTTGTACTTTTTCCGTAACCATGGAAACATTGCGGAAAAAAAAAATATCATATTTTTGTACCAGGTTCGTTTCCGCAGCATAACTGGAAAAAACGGTTGAGATATTATACACGGAACTCCATAGGCACATTAGTCTTATGGTCAAGTAGTGCCTTTTGCTATTTTAAGGTTTTCACTTTTTGTACTTTTTTCTGTAACCATGGAAACATTGCTGAAAATGGCAGATTTTTGTGTAATAATCGTTTCCGGACCACAACTCTAAAACCAGCAGAGATATTTTCATGAAACTTCATAGACACATTGTTCTTATGGTCTAGTAGTGCCTTTTGCTATTTGTAGGTTTTCACTTTTTGTGCTTTTTTCTGTAACCATAGAAACATTGCTGAAAATATCATATTTTTGTAGCAGGTTCATTTCCGGAGCATAACTCTAAAACCAGCAGAGATATTTCCACTTCATAGACACATTCATTTTATGGTCTAGTAGTACCTTTTGCTATTTTTAGGTTTTCATTTTTTGCACTTTTTCCTGGTTTTTTTCATACACATAAGTCTCCACAATCACACTTACTTCAGCTTTGATATCTCCATTGGCGGGGGATCTGAATGACTATGTCCTAGTGTCTATTTGCAATAGTGCAAACATCCCATCCCACATGGTCGTAAAATGTGATTTAATTAAGAATATGTATATATTTTAATTTAATGTAGATTTATCTATGTTTTATACAGATATTCTCCGCTATACTGATATACCGAAAAGAGGACGTCAAACAAAAAAACAAATCCAATCACCCAAACCAAATTAATCCCGCTTTACAGGCATTCGAAAAAGGGCAAAGGTTCGACTATACAAGAAGACCCAACACGAATATACCGCAGACTCCCAAAACACACACCTCGCACTTCACACACGCTACACACTGCTTACATGGGAGTTACAAGGACTAACCGAACAAACCCAATCTTGTATAGTGGAACTGTTAGCGTTAAACTAATGTACCAAAGATATATTAAATCACACAAGTTGGCGGCGGTGATATATACCGATAAAACTTCTTTATTAAGCGCACTGTTACTTGGTGACAGCTTGAAGGTTCTTTCCTTTTCGAAATAGACTGTGCTGTGACGAAGTATATGTTAATTATTTACAGTGTGTATACTTAAGACACAAAGTGTAACACAACCGTTCGTTCGGCTATAATAATGTTGTTATGGCATGATGATCAAAGTTGGAAAT
>NW_027187816.1:0-61666 GCF_041381155.1 Argopecten irradians
CATCGGATGACAATGTTAATGTGACACCTCGACGTAGTCCAATGTTCGGTAAAAGGAGAAAACACCTTGGTGATCGGAATCGTCGTCGTGCAACACATTCCCATGATCAACCAGACCTTAGCAACGCCGAGTCATCGGATGACAATGCTGATGAGACACCCCGTCGTAGTCCAATGTTCGGTAAAAGTAAAAACAACCATTGGTGATCGGAATCGTCGTCGTGCAACACATTCCCATGATCAACCAGACCTTAGAAACGCCGAGTCATCGGATGACAATGCTGATGAGACACCCCGTCGTAGTCCAATGTTCGGTAAAAGTATAACAACCATTGGTGATTGGAATCGTCGACGTGCAACACATTCCCATGATCAACCAGACCTTAGAAACGCTGAGTCATCGGATGACAATGCTGATGAGATACCCCGTCGTAGTCCAATGTTCGGTAAAAGGAGAAAACACCTTTGTGATCGGAATCGTCGTCGTGCAACACATTCCCATGATCAACCAGACCTTAGCAACGCCGAGTCTTCGGATGACAATGCTGATGAGACACCCCGTCGTAGTCCAATGTTCAGTAAAAGGAGAAAACACCTTGGTGATCGGAATTGTCGTCGTGCAACACATTCCCATGATCAACCAGACCTTAGCAACGCCGAGTCATCGGATGACAATGCTGATATGAGTCCCCAACGTGTTCCCATGTTCGAAAAAAGGAGAAAACCCCTTGGGGATCAAAATCGTCGCTTTGCACCACATTCCCATGAGCAACAAGACCCGAGCAACGCAGAGTCATCGGACGACAATGCTGATGAGAAACCCCGTTGTAGTCCAATTTTCGGTAAAAGGAGAAAACCCCTTGGTGATCGGAATCGTCTTCCATCATCACATTCCACTGAAGATACCGTCTCGAACAATACTGATAACTTCGAAAACCTCAGCGACGTTAGAGAAAATGTTAAAACAGGAATAGTTATTGATAGAACGGAATGGGAAGTTATTGCGCCATTACCAACAAAGAGAAAACCAACCTCGATGCCTAAAGAAAGGTTGGCATAAAGTAATTGGCAGTAAACTTGAAGAGATATACCAAGAGGGATGTGTCTTTTCATATATTTACAACAGAGTAAAATCAGAACACAGCGGAAAATACCAAGCGCCATTTTTCAGGGGAAAAGCACAATGCAGACGTTCAAAGCGTGAAAGAAGCATTGATTTGATTATCCACGATGAACTCACAGAACCTTTTGATAATGTCTTAATGTATGCTACATTGAATGGTAAAGTCTGTCACGACAAACCTGAAAGGCGTCCATTAACTGGTGATGCAAGGACCTCCATGGCACGGAAAGCTCTTGACGTAGGGATTGACAACGTGTATTATGAGAACATTGAGGCCTCATCTAAGCATGAGTATGAACTTGGCGATATTAAGTCTTGTCCATCAAAGACAGTCCTTAGAAAGGCCGTGAATGAGATTGTACAAGCAGAAATGCTTCACAAGGACATCATCAAGAAACAATATCTTTGAGACAAAGTTACATTGATGATGACGCTGATCCAACATCCAGATATGCGGGCTATCTTCAGTATGTTGCAGTCGATCCTTTCACGGTAATAATGTTTTCCCATGCCCAAATTGAGGTTCTTGTGAAGATGGCTAGACCAGATATATATATCGATTCAACAGGATGTCTCATCAAATCATTCCCAGACCAGAAGAGGCCTTACCTCTATTCTGTTGTTATCAAACCAGAGGAAAACCTTCCACCTCTATCCATTGCTGACATGGTAACAACAGACCACTCGCAACCTTCCATTATACATTTTCTCACATTTTCCAGAGGGCGGTTAAGGAAAAATCCAAATCATTTCAGCCAAGAAAGGTGGAAGTTGACTGGAGTTGGGCTTTGATAAACAGTATATTTATGGCCTTCAACTGCATGTCTGTAAAACGCTATCTTAAAGTTGCATGGGACATAGTTCATCATCGAATGCAGAATGAAGACCTATCTAGTTTAACTGTTGTACACATTTGCATTGCCCATATGACCAAGACGTTTTGTAAACACGCACGTCAAACCTCCAGAAAAGACAAGGAACTCTTTAGGTTTCTTATGAAGTCATTTGCTCTTCTCTCCAATGAAACATCCCTTGAAAGCGTGAAGGAAGATCTATTATCAATTTTCATGGTACTGCTATCTACAGAAGATACAGATGATGTCAAAAAAGCGAGAGAAGTCGTCATTGAGAGATATCAGAAATATTCAGACTGGGCGACCGATGAAAACTATGTATACACTGAAGATGAAATAGAGCATAGTGTCAAACTGGATGATCCAGATGTCTCCATAACTGAATCATCGCCATGGACACAAATGGCTGAACAGACAAAAAAGAGATCTCACAAGATGCATCAACGAAAAAGAACCCTCGAATAGTTTCTACTGTCCAGAAATAGTAGATATTCTAGTTAAGAGATTCTTTCCCATTTATCCACTATGGTCTCCTTCTTGGTTCACTTGGACGCTATGAGTGCGATTCAGAATCACTACCAATAGAAACAAATGAAACTCGCGATTCAAATGCAAATGTGGAAGCCTGGTTCAGGATTGTTAGGAAGGACATATTGAAAGGAAAGGAGCGTCTAAGACCGGCCAAATTTGCATCGAAACTCAAGCGGAGTATCAATGCTCGAATAAAGGAACTGAACCTACCTGAAATAAGATGTGCCAAAAGGAAGAGAAGAACTATTGATGTTTCCGAGGAATAATGGTCAAGAAAGACAAAACGAGGCAAAAATAGGTAATCAACCTCCCAAGAAACCAAAACAGACTGCAAGGAGTTCTGGGGACAGCCGACAACAACAAGATACAAGATCTAAAAATGAAAAACAAACAGTAGCGAAACATGAGAGCGTTCTTCAGAAATTTCCCCCGGTGCCTCGGTGGGGAGGTGTAACCAGCATCGGGCAACATCTTAGGAACACTTGCACCATTGACAATTTTCTGACCATCATGTATATCACTCATTTGGACAACCCGTCCCTATTTACAGATTGCAACCGCCAAAATCCGATATTGAACACTCTACTTAATTCTCTACATCTAATGTCAACCGGAAACTTTGCAGACGCCAAGACTACATGGCTAACCATGGTAAAGGAGCGATCCCTTCGTGAAAAAGTCATCAACCTATATGGCGAGGAAGATGAAATGTTCGCTGGCATTTTCAACAAAACAGTTCAAACAATGATCAAGGAGAAATGCAGCAGCCCCTCTTGCCCGCATCCGTACATCGAACGACAAAGGACAGGGATATTCCTAAGGTAACATGAAATAAAAACTTTACGGGTTCATTCACTGTAGAGAATGGTATTTATGTCTTGTTGCCATTTCATTAAAAAAAGGTCATTGTCGTTAATCATAGACAATGAAATGGTATATAACATATTCAATAATGATAGTCATTCATCTAATTCATCTGTCAACGTAATGAAATGTGATACTACATATTCAACAATAATAGTCATTCACAGTTTCAAGATAAATGCTAATCATTATGTTCTATCCGAGGAAAAAGACGGTGACGTACAGTTACATAAAGTCTTTTGTGTCATTAAGGAATTGAAATTTGTCAATTGAAACATTAGTTTATATTCCTTAAATATTGCGTTGATTGATTTTAGAAGAAACAATTATTGCAAATAAATATAGAACCATTTATAGCAAGTGATACGTCCCTTTCGGTTTTTAACAGTTCGAATTGTCCCAGTACCATCGATCAGATGTTCCGAGAATGGATTGCTCCTAGTGATTCGAGTTGTGGATTGACGATGCTTTCTGATTCTGAGGTGGAGAATGTTTCCGGAGAGACTGGTGCAATGAGGTGAGAAAAGTTAGTGTGAAAAGGGATATATTTAAAACGTGACTGGTGGAAAAGCCAGAGTGTGCGCTCCTATAACTAAAATAATTTACTACTCTGTACTGATGAATGTTGACTTGACACCGGCACTATGAAAAGAATAATTTTTCGGGATAAAATATAATCAATTATGTTTTATCAATAAACATTTTTTTTTCTGAAATGAAATGAATATATACATAAAAAACAGAAATCAGGGAGAGCTGGGAATAAAAATGTCCACTACAGAATGATCTTTACTGGTCCATCATCTGTCTCTTTTTCGGATATCTCCTCTAGGTTACAGGATATTCTACATCATTCTAGGTTTTTAGATCTATAGAAAAGAGTACACGAATTCTTAATAGATTAAATATCTAATAATCTTGTATAGAAATATTCAAAAGTTATCGGTATTAAACATTATCAGGTTGGGACATTGTTTGTGAATGAGACAACTGCGTAAAACATGATGTACATATCATTTCCTTGTTTATATCGATAAAACGAGGAGAAGTATAGTGCTTTGTCTTAATCCGTCCTTCCAGCTAAATGAGGTAATTCCATTCTGGGGAATGTTTCAATACATGGTGGATCAATGATTTAATCATACGACGATCAAACGAAATTAAAAAAAAAGATATTGCAATTTAATATCACGTTTTTTTCCTATTGTTTCTTTATCTCCTTTGTTTATCGTTTGTTTGAACGTGGGGAAAGGATTTTTGTTTGACTCTTTTTTTGGATGATACGGCAAAAACGTATCTCAATGCTTTTTAGCCTCAATTCCAAACGATTTATCATATGCCTTAAGATAATAGAGTGTAACATTAAAACTTCAAAAAAACTGAAAGTGCTTCGATTCCGCAGCAATATTTTATTTGTGATATCTGATGAAGAACCTCAGAAGCTTGTTATTCATCTCTTCATCGCTTGACTAATTTCAGGAGGTTGCAAATGACCTGGCGACGTCCACGATTGAAGATTTTTTCAGTATTCAGTTTTATATATTAAAAAAGATATAAGATTAAGAGCTATTATTTTCTGCAGGTGCACAGGAAGAAGATCCATTTCTCGGGTATTTGGAGATGGACGGCCATATGTACTAGTTCTGCGAATTGCCGACTTGGTACGAATCGGATATCTGGAAAATGGCATTGAAGACTTTACTGAGAATTTACATTATCCTACTGGTGACGTATACACGCTTGTCGGTGTCACCATGCACCGACATGGCCACTTAAGTGCCTGCATTCGATCAATTATCCAAGGCTGGATCTTTTATGATGGACTTGTTGGGTCGTTAAAGAAGTTTTCCAAAGCCTGCATCAAAGGCTGCACCCCCGTAAATGCCATTTACGTTCGGGGGTTGAAATAAATAACTAAAGCTCCGTTCAAAAATCGCATTTTGTTATCATTTCAATCAATCCTTGTTAATACAGTGCAAATAGAACTAACCATCGTAACCGTAATTTCTTTTGTATTGCCGAAGGTTTTATTTACATCAAAGATAAGGTATCTATCTATATTAATAATAGAAGAAGCATGCAAACTATATATTTATGTAAAAATTGTACTATCTCCCAATGTCAAAATCAGTGCGTGTTATATAGAGCTTATTTGATAAAATCATAAAAAAATGTCTTTTTATAACCTTTTTGCAGTGAAAGGGTTTCGTTATGAAAATATAAGTGATATTTTTACTAGTCCAGGAGTGATATTTTCACTCGTTTTTGACCAATCCGAATGCAGCATTGACATTGAAAATATCGTTTTGATTATTACGCCATTAGTTTGTGCAAAAATGTCGCCATATTATTTGAAAAAAATATGACGTTATGCTCACAAAAATACTAAACATAATCGCTTAGGCAAATAACTTTGTAAAAGACAATGGCGGAATAACCTTTGGCCGAAACAGTAGTGATGGTCTTCTAAAAATGAAATCCAGAAAACAAATGTAATAAATAGAATATTCCTTGTTTCTTGATGAATACCTCATGAAAGATATTTAAGTTTTCACCTCACTCGATGAAATGTAATTTGTATGCAGCAAGAAACGGGGAGTATCCTCTATTTATTTTCTGTCCGCTGGTATACCCTCATGTAAGTAATACGCAGGAAATTACGATAATGGAAAATGGAAATAGCAAGTACATTTAGATAAGACATCAATATGGATCAATACGTTACATAAAAAAATGGAAAATATGTCACAGCTCTAGTTAAAGTTATATGTGCCGTATTTTTCATACTCACGAATCAAGAGAAGCTTTTAATATGTTATTCATCACCAAAAGCTACTAACATTTTGAAAATTACAGTACTTTCAATGCATTAGTTTTTATTTTACAAATACAAATACGAGCAGAAAATGATTATATTTACATCTATAGTGAGCAAAATGTTATGTTATTAGTAATTGTAAAATTATTTCTGCAGGAAAGTTTCCATCTAAACATACATAAGGCATAAAAACAACAATTTTACAGTACAAAATGTCTGTGTTTTAACTAACGTTTATAAGGCATCTGAAGCCATTTGAATGATTTTCACGGCTTAATTCACCAAACCTTGTGGGTTTCAATACATAAATGAAGAAACACATGTCGAAATTTTCGCCAAGTTATGGCACATACATCTTTAAAGTAAATTATTTCTAATATAATACAATAAGTGTAATGACTGAATCGCATACGTAATGGGCCCTTAATGAGTAATTAAAAGGTCAAATAGATCATTGTGATGCATAATAATGCATTTTGAACCATTTCTGATGGTAATTAGTAGCTAGAAATTGAATAAGTAATCAGGGAATCGAATAAGTAATCAGGGAATCGAATAAGTAATGGGCCCTTAATGAGCAATTAAAAGGTCAACTAGATTATCGTGATGCATAATAATGCATTTTGAACCATTTCTGATGGTAATTAGTAGCTAGAAATGGAATAAGTAATCAGGGAATCGAATAAGTAATTGGCCCTTAACGAGCAATTAAAAGGTCAACTAGATCATTGTGATGCATAATAATGCATTTTGAACCATTTCTGATGGTAATTAATAGCTAGAAATTGAATAAGTAATCAGGGAATCGAATAAGTAATCAGGGAATCGAATAAGTAATGGGCCCTTAACGAGCAATTAAAAGGTCAACTAGATCATTGTGATGCATAATAATGCATTTTGAACCATTTCTGATGGTAATTAGTAGCTAGAAATTGAATAAGTAATCAGGGAATCGAATAAGTAATCAGGGAATCGAATAAGTAATCAGGGAATCGAATAAGTAATCAGGGAATCGAATAAGTAATGGGCCCTTAATGAGCAATTAAAAGGTCAACTAGATTATTGTGATGCATAATAATGCATTTTGAACCATTTCTGATGGTAATTAGTAGCTAGAAATTGAATAAGTAATCAGGGAATCGAATAAGTAATCAGGGAATCGAATAAGTAATGGGCCCTTAACGAGCAATTAAAAGGTCAACTAGATCATTGTGATGCATAATATAATGCATTTTGAACCATTTCTGATGGTAATTAGTAGCTAGAAATTGAATAAGTAATCAGGGAATCGAATAAGTAATCAGGGAATCGAATAAGTAATGGGCCCTTAATGAGCAATTAAAAGGTCAACTAGATTATTGTGATGCATAATAATGCATTTTGAACCATTTCTGATGGTAATTAGTAGCTAGAAATTGAATAAGTAATCAGAGAATCGAATATGTAATCAGGGAATCGAATAAGTAATTGGCCCTTAACGAGCAATTAAAAGGTCAACTAGATCATTGTGATGCATAATAATGCATTTTGAACCATTTCTGGTGGTAATTAGTAGCTAGAAATTGAATAAGTAATCAGGGAATCGAATAAGTAATCAGGGAATCGAATAAGTAATGGGCCCTTAACGAGCAATTAAAAGGTCAACTAGATCATTTGTGATGCATAATAATGCATTTTGAACCATTTCTGATAATAATTCGTAGCTAGAAATTAAATAAGTAATCAGGGAATCGAATAAGTAATCAGGGAATCGAATAAGTAATCAGGGAATCGAATAAGTAAAGGGCCCTTAATGAGCAATTAAAAGGTCAACTAGATTATTGTGATGCATAATAATGCATTTTGAACCATTTCTGATGGCAATTAGTAGCTAGAAATTGAATAAGTAATCAGGGAATCGAATAAGTAATCAGGGAATCGAATAAGTAATGGGCCCTTATCGAGCAATTAAAAGGTCAACTAGATCATTGTGATGCATAATAATGCATTTTGAACCATTTCTGATGGTAATTAGTAGCTAGAAATTGAATAAGTAATCAGGGAATCGAATAAGTAATCAGGGAATCGAATAAGTAATCAGGGAATCGAATAAGTAATGGGCCCTTAACGAGCAATTAAAAGGTCAACTAGATCATTGTGATGCATAATAATGCATTTTGAACCATTTCTGATGGTAATTAGTAGCTAGAAATTGAATAAGTAATCAGGGAATCGAATAAGTAATCAGGGAATCGAATAAGTAATCAGGGAATCGAATAAGTAATGGGCCCTTAATGAGCAATTAAAAGGTCAACTAGATTATTGTGATGCATAATAATGCATTTTGAACCATTTCTGATGGTAATTAGTAGCTAGAAATGGAATAAGTAATCAGGAATCGAATAAGTAATTGGCCCTTAACGAGCAATTAAAAGGTCAACTAGATCATTGTGATGCATAATAATGCATTTTGAACCATTTCTGATGGTAATTAGTAGCTAGAAATTGAATAAGTAATCAGGGAATCGAATAAGTAATCAGGGAATCGAATAAGTAATCAGGGAATCGAATAAGTAATGGGCCCTTAATGAGCAATTAAAAGGTCAACTAGATCATTGTGATGCATAATAATGCATTTTGAACCATTTCTGATGGTAATTAATAGCTAGAAATTGAATAAGTAATCAGGGAATCGAATAAGTAATCAGGGAATCGAATAAGTAATCAGGGAATCGAATAAGTAATGGGCCCTTAATGAGCAATTAAAAGGTCAACTAGATTATTGTGATGCATAATAATGCATTTTGAACCATTTCTGATGGTAATTAGTAGCTAGAAATTGAATAAGTAATCAGGGAATCGAATAAGTAATCAGGGAATCGAATAAGTAATCAGGGAATCGAATAAGTAATGGGCCCTTAACGAGCAATTAAAAGGTCAACTAGATCATTGTGATGCATAATAATGCATTTTGAACCATTTCTGATGGTAATTAGTAGCTAGAAATTGAATAAGTAATCAGGGAATCGAATAAGTAATCAGGGAATCGAATAAGTAATGGGCCCTTAACGAGCAATTAAAAGGTCAACTAGATCATTGTGATGCATAATAATGCATTTTGAACCATTTCTGATGGTAATTAGTAGCTAGAAATTGAATAAGTAATCAGGGAATCGAATAAGTAATCAGGGAATCGAATAAGTAATGGGCCCTTAATGAGCAATTAAAAGGTCAACTAGATTATCGTGATGCATAATAATGCATCTTGAACCATTTCTGATGGTAATTAGTAGCTAGAAATTGAATAAGTAATCAGGGAATCGAATAAGTAATCAGGGAATCGAATAAGTAATGGGCCCTTAACGAGCAATTAAAAGGTCAACTAGATCATTGTGATGCATAATAATGCATTTTGAACCATTTCTGATAGTAGTTAGTAGCTAGAAATTGAATAAGTAATCAGGGAATCGAATAAGTAATCAGGGAATCGAATAAGTAATGGGCCCTTAACGAGCAATTAAAAGGTCAACTAGATCATTGTGATGCATAATAATGCATTTTGAACCATTTCTGATGGTAATTAGTAGCTAGAAATTGAATAAGTAATCAGGGAATCGAATAAGTAATCAGGGAATCGAATAAGTAAAGGGCCCTTAATGAGCAATTAAAAGGTCAACTAGATTATCGTGATGCATAATAATGCATCTTGAACCATTTCTGATGGTAATTAGTAGCTAGAAATGGAATAAGTAATCAGAGAATCGAATAAGTAATCAGGGAATCGAATAAGTAATTGGCCCTTAACGAGCAATTAAAAGGTCAACTAGATCATTGTGATGCATAATAATGCATTTTGAACCATTTCTGATGGTAATTAGTAGCTAGAAATTGAATAAGTAATCAGGGAATCGAATAAGTAATCAGGGAATCGAATAAGTAATCAGGGAATCGAATAAGTAATGGGCCCTTAATGAGCAATTAAAAGGTCAACTAGATTATTGTGATGCATAATAATGCATTTTGAACCATTTCTGATGGTAATTAATAACTAGAAATTGAATAAGTAATCAGGGAATCGAATAAGTAATCAGGGAATCGAATAAGTAATCAGGGAATCGAATAAGTAATGGGCCCTTAACGAGCAATTAAAAGGTCAACTAGATCATTGTGATGCATAATAATGCATTTTGAACCATTTCTGATGGTAATTAGTAGCTAGAAATTGAATAAGTAATCAGGGAATCGAATAAGTAATCAGGGAATCGAATAAGTAATGGGCCCTTAACGAGCAATTAAAAGGTCAACTAGATCATTGTGATGCATAATAATGTATTTTGAACCATTTCTGATGGTATTTAGTAGCTAGAAATTGAATAAGTAATCAGGGAATCGAATAAGTAATCAGGGAATCGAATAAGTAATGGGCCCTTAATGAGCAATTAAAAGGTCAACTAGATTATCGTGATGCATAATAATGCATCTTGAACCATTTCTGATGGTAATTAGTAGCTAGAAATGGAATAAGTAATCAGAGAATCGAATAAGTAATCAGGGAATCGAATAAGTAATTGGCCCTTAACGAGCAATTACAAGGTCAACTAGATCATTGTGATGCATAATAATGCATTTTGAACCATTTCTGATGGTAATTAGTAGCTAGAAATTGAATAAGTAATCAGGGAATCGAATAAGTAATCAGGGAATCGAATAAGTAATGGGCCATTAATGAGTAATTAAAAGGTCAACTAGATCATTGTGATGCATAATAATGTATTTTGAACTATTTCTGATGGTAATTAGTAGCTAGAAATTAAATAAGTAATCAGGGGAATCGAATAAATAATCAGGGAATCAAAATAAGTAAAGGGCCCTTAATGAGCAATTAAAAGGTCAACTAGATTATTGTGATGCATAATAATGCATTTTGAACCATTTCTGATGGTAATTAGTGGCTAGAAATTGAATAAGTAATCAGGGAATCGAATAGGTAATCAGGGAATCGAATAAGTAATCAGGGAATCGAATAAGTAATGGGCCCTTAATGAGCAATTAAAAGGTCGCCTAGATCATTGTGATGTATAATAATGCATTTTGAACCATTTCTGATGGTAATTAGTAGCTAGAAATTGAATAAGTAATCAGGGAATCGAATAAGTAATCAGGGAATCGAATAAGTAATGGGCCCTTAATGAGCAATTAAAAGGTCAACTAGATCATTGTGATGCATAATAATGCATTTTGAACCATTTCTGATGGTAATTAGTAGCTAGAAATTGAATAAGTAATCAGGGAATCGAATAAGTAATCAGGGAATCGAATAAGTAATCAGGGAATCGAATAAGTAATGGGCCCTTAACGAGCAATTAAAAGGTCAACTAGATCATTGTGATGCATAATAATGCATTTTGAACCATTTCTGATGGTAATTAGTAGCTAGAAATTGAATAAGTAATCAGGGAATCGAATAAGTAATCAGGGAATCGAATAAGTAATCAGGGAATCGAATAAGTAATGGGCCCTTAATGAGCAATTAAAAGGTCAACTTGATTATTGTGATGCATAATAATGCATTTTGAACCATTTCTGATGGTAATTAGTAGTAAGAAATTGAATAAGTAATCAGGGAATCGAAAAAGTAATCAGGGAATCGAATAAGTAATGGAATAAGGAACTGGGAACTAGGAATCAACTTCACGGAGGTCCTTTCACAGTGTATATTTAACATGTCCTATTTAGTTACAAATTACTTCCCTTCATGTTCTTATGTAAATGATAAATATTGTGTTACTTAATGTAAACAATATTGCAAACATATGTATGCTAATAAACTACGTTGGATACCGGGGTATTTCATCCAAAATATATCATATGTATACCTGTAGGTTTATCTAGGCTTAAATTTCCCTGTCCTAGCCATTACTACCATGTCTTAAGAAGTACAATCTTAATTGTTAATCCGTCGTATGCCCATTTTCGATATATATTGTGGATTATTTGAACGAAATGAACGTTATTCCTGACCTGGTCACCGATCCTGTTAATGATTGTTTAGATGACTGCTAATGTTAATACATTTATGGTTTTTGCAGTAATCGCAATACTTACACATTTTCGGTACCCGTTCGAATTTGACAATCAATTTAAAACTTGTACTTATACCACTAACATTTTTATATCAACCAGAGGACAAGTCCATCTATTTGTTCGAACTAAGCGTTAAGAAATCAAGTTGTTGTCCTATGTATTTGAAATATTAAGTATATCGCTGATGTAATTGTAATGATGTTTGTAGCTTTAGTTGCCATGCTTACCATCCAAAATATACATAAATACAAAAAATGTGTCTTTTTTGTCTAAGAAACACTACAGCGCAAACTTATAAAAACTAACATTTACTGAGGATATTTAGGCACTCCAAATACAAATGTACAACTTAAGGAGTGACAAAATACAAACTATACATAGCCCTTTCAACATCAGCATATCCTATTGAATCTTATAATTTTATTAGTATCAAATCAATGCATTGCATTAAAGTTTATTTAGTGCGGATATGATCTATCATTCTAACACAATCCTCATGAACCATCCACTCTTAATGATGAAGTTTGAAAGTCTTTAAAAGGCTTTAAACATGTTATTATCAGTCAATGAGGGTAGTATCCACATGGGTACTGCAGTGTATGAAGTGACTGGCGCTCTCTCACCCGGCTTTAAACATGTTATTATCAGTCAATGAGGGTAGTATCCACATGAGTACTGCTGTGTATGAAGTGACTGGCGCTCTCTCACCCGGCTTTAAACATGTTATTATCAGTCAATGAGGGTAGTATGCACATGAGTACTGCTGTGTATGAAGTGACTGGCGCTCTCTCACCCGGCTTTAAACATGTTATTATCAGTCAATGAGGGTAGTATGCACATGAGTACTGTATGAAGTGACTGGCGCTCTCTCACCCGGGTCACCCAGTCATGATTCCATGTTGTTCTGTTTCAATCAAGTTAATTTATATGTGGTCAATAACGAGTCATATATTTATTGATTCAAGTCAGAATTGCGGTTTCGTTTATCTTTGTCATTTAGATGTTGTTTTAACTAGAATCAATGGTGCTATCGACCATAACCTTACGGTAACCATAAGTGTCACGTGTCTATTACGGGCAGGTAATTCAACTCAGCTATATACAGGTGTTACTTTCCACAGTAAAGGCGATCATGGAGTCCCAATCAATGGCCATATTATAAAAATGCACACATATTTAATCAGACCGTTTGAAATAATGGACATATAGAAATTTCGTATAAGATCGATGACCTAGAGCGAATGTGTCTGCTGATAGTCAACTCCACTGTGTATGGCCATCAATGGACATTATTGTTCAATAATCAAGTGTACCGTGTTAATGACAGGGCTATTCCGGGTATCCTATATGGATTATCGTGTCTCTGTCACAACCCATTACTGATATAGGACATAGATGAGGACAAGATAGAGTTAGACAGTAAGTCGTTATTCTGAATCTACATGTAACTACGTAGCTACTAAAGTATTAGGAGAGGTAAATCTGACTATAACGAGAGGACTCGAAACATTAATTCTGTTTTAAATTCAAAACGTAAAAAAAAGATAAAATAAAATATCAAGGAGTGGATGGGAAGTCTGTTGGTATCAAACGAATGATATTGTGTGACAGTAAAGGAAACAAAAGCATATTCACTCAATAGAAAATCCTTACAGCCTAACCCCACCTGATCGTCATTGAAATACATGCATATCTTTTTCACCATTACTACACTGACATCTCCATCACCATATACACCCTACATACACTATCATAAACAGTAAAGTAAGTACATATACCCTACATATATCACTTCAAGAAATGATTGTTCTACAGTTCTGTGTTTGTAAAGGTCCGTTATATCTAGGATGAAATCATTGATGTTACTTATCTGACCCAAATAAAATACAAATATTAAGATAAACCTTCAATGTAAGGAAGTACAGAAAATACACACGACTTTGAATGACTTCCGTTTTAAACTTCTGTCTCGCTATATTTGATTCAAACTAGTTAGAAATATATACTCAAAAAGGTTGGCGGAGTCGTGGTAATGTATTTGTTAAGACACAAAGATAACTAATTTTTAAGAAGGCATGTTTGGTGTTTGATATGCTAATTGCAACTGTAAACATTTATCAAATGTAAATTTAATAACCTTCTCATCTTTATATGTTCTCCGAACCATAGCCATTGTATACAATCCATGTATACGGATGTCCATCGATGTATATCTTTGTATATAATGTAGTCATTCAGTAGTATGACAAACTTGGTATCATATTTATTATAGATGTAATTCTTTTCAGGCAATAGCTATGTTTAATGTGCATGTTTACATATACTTAACTTACATGCAAGTTTAAATGGTGGTGCAGTATATTGCCTGATCTATATAATATCAGCCAGTTATACATACCCTTATAAACATGTACTAATCACACGATTTATGTTATTCAATCAGACTCTATTGAACACATGTATACTGTCACCTGTAAAGCGATCCTGTGTAGCGATGTGTGAACGAGATTTCGAACAGCAATGATACCACGCGTCGTATGTATAGTCCTGGGGTACTTGTATTGCTAATACCTGGGTATGACGGTTATTGTAGAGACCCAGGTAAACTATTGACACCTGTGATATTACATATGTTACAGATACGAAGGTGTACAGGATGACACTGGTATATAGCTGAAGTCAGACTCCAAACAGAACGCCAGGTAAGGACACGTTATTTCTAATCTCACCTGGATTGCATTTTTATATTTTACACCTGAGTAGTCCCCATACTACCTGTCTGCTGTTGTTTATCAATGTAAAATACCTGTACCACATGTATTAGATATTAATATATGTTGACGATAAATCACACTTCATTATTCTAAGTACCCGCCAATTTACGTTTTTAAGATATTTCTTGTTCATTATTGAAACCGTCAAGTTTCAATTCAGTTCAATTTTGTGTCATCTTGAGAGTAAATTCATTAAGTATCAAAAACGGTATACAGGGCGCTAGAGATAGCTCCATTGAATACCACAAGGTCATGGTTCGAATGCTATTTATAGAAAGTATAATGGACTCAAATTCAATGCTTTATTGACTCTATTTATAAACTGATATCCCTTGACTGAATGTTTTATGAAGTACATGTAGCCATGGTATCGATATTGGTGTGCTTTGAACAATTTATTTCTGATTAACATAACAAAATATCGCCAGGTAGGACATTATGGTAACTTATCGCGATTGATATTTTCTAAACATGTTAGATAGACAATAATTATTCATATATGATTTTTGAAACTTAGAAATTAATGAACTTAACGATAACTTCATTATTGATGTGAGAAGAGGAAATGGGTGTAGGTACAAGTCGAACGGAAGATCTTGATGACTTCTTACGGGCGATAGAAAGAGGCGACATGGACGACATACAACGCTATCTTAGCTTCGGTATCAAGGTACATACTTAAACAAACTCACGAACTAATCGTTAAAAGTGCAAAGTACAAGTGGACCTGAATGAACAAGACAAATTCCTAAAGTGCAGCATGTTTAAATACATTAATCACACTATGGGTCAGTTTTGAGAACAATTTAATTTTGTTTGAGTTCAACTTGGAAATGCAAAAATACATTTACTCATATCTTTATAAATGTACAGTTTCTTGAAATAAAAATATAAGACAAAACTTAAGGACATAAGTTTAAAAGACGAATAGCTAAAGAAAATAACATTAAAGTCTGGAAGAGTTTTACCAACCATACGGTTTCAAATCAACAGGTCGACTCTGCAACAGCCTTGTACAAAGCCATGGAAAGTGGTCACGTGGACGTGGTTAAACTGCTCATTAATTCCGGATGTGACATCAACAAAGGAATCATCAATGGTAATGATGATTTGATATCTTGCAAATATCGCAAAATATGTTACACTACTTGTGTATTTATTATTGTCGTCTTTATTGCAATGTTTTGTAAAGGAAGTGGTATAGAGTGATTGGTTTGTTATACTTGACGGCCTGAAAAATTAATGTCATTATTGAAACATTGGAAAAATAAATTAAATATGAGGTAGTCTATGGACGGATTCATATCTAATATTGAACATCACTCCAGATTACAGCAAGACGACCAGTGTAAAATTAGTGTCATAAGAAACGTTAATGTTCGAACTTTTTATTTAATCAATTGAGCAACGCACTCATAGTTATTTTATTGTGTTGGATACCAATTTTACTGTATCATTTTTTTAATTTCTTATTTTTGATAAATATTTTGTCGATTTTGAGTGAAGTAACGGCAATCGAAACATATTATCAAGCTGACTCTTTATGTCCGAGCATTGCATTTGGATTAAGTACAGTTGAAACGATTTTACTAAATGTTTTAAAATTTGAACAATTATTAAATAATAAATGAGTAAATTCAAATGTACGCTGTGGAGGTCTTTATGAAGCGTAGTTAGATGTACTGATTTGATGTCTAAGTCTGTATATATACTGGCTATCAAACTACACATTCGTTACGGATGATATACTTAGGAGAATATGACTAGTGATGTGACTATTTCTGGAATGGATATCTCACTCTGACAGATTTATAGATTTGTAAACACTCTTAATAAAGTTTTCAGTCAACCGTAACTGTCAACCATGTCAATTATATACTTCATGTGATTTGTGATACAGCTGCATGCCATGTTTCTGTTTTACATATCGTCAAAATTATCAATGTCCAATACAACATTGCAGAAACACAAAAACAAAGAAAGGAACAATATGAAGCAAAATAAATAAATGATAAAGTTAAATAAATAAATAAAATATAATGAAATTAACCAATAAAAATAATAACAATAAATATATATATAAATTATTAGATCAATAAATAAATAAAAAATATTTAGCACACATTATATATAATACAACACATTTATACGGTATCATTATATAAATTGTGTGTTCCCAATATACAGAAGTATATAATTGTATATTCCATTTAATTGATTCACTTGGTAAAGTCACCATTCACTATCTTTATACTCTAGTATAAACAGTTATTTTAACTAATTTTGTTTTCAGAATCGCTAGCTGCTAGATTCCTTCCGACCTCGATGTTTGAGATCGGTAAGTTTTTAATGAAAATAACTCAACATTACGATTCTTGATACAATTATATACAGCATATTATATCAGTGATTTATCAAATATTAGATAAAATAATGTATTAATTGAACAGCATGGTGTGAGGACTGCCATTAGTGGAAATGGAGTAAAAATGAATTTTAATCAATATTAAAGACATGAAAAGATTAATACATATGACATGAAGTAATGTAAATCAAACCGTTAATGGTTTGGTATGTACTACCATACATAGACTATGTAAACTTTTGACAATTCGACATCAAAGTTAACAACATACGATAAAACTGGTTTTAACACCTAGATATTTCACAGCATTAAACCATGCCGTAAGGCCTTTATACCTTAAAGCGCTTTAGAGTTCCTATCATGACTTTCCCGTAGGGAATTACTCGCGGGAGCATCGTGTTACTTCGGTAATTCTAAATGGAATATAAACATTTTGCTTTATCGGTACAGAAATATCCTACCCTGAAGGTGTAAGACATTTTCTGTAGATGTACAACATACGGCGTCTTCATTGTCAGTACATAGGACAATTGGCGTTTATATGCTTTTGGTTTCTTTTGATAAATCAAAAATGTTATGATCAGTTTTCGATTTAAAAGCAATGAAGATTGTATCGATAAGAATCGACAAAGTTGTTCGAAATATTGTGCGTTCTGTCGAAACAGATTTGGATTTGACTTTTAAATGTTTGAACTTTCCTACCTTTTTGTAGAAATCTTATTTTGATATTTATAGATATTCTGTTATAAAGTCAAACACATTTATATACCCGAATGATGACGGTAAAGTGTTCAATGTATGATGATGATGTTGACATGAGCTTCATGTTCAATGATAACGATATTCGATAAATAAATCGATTCTTCTTCGAATAATTGTATGTAATCCCCATTACCATGGTAACGAGTAAACACACGGAACGTGCCCTTTAAAATCAATAAGGGTTACTTTGATTGGTGTAATGACTAGTACTGCTGATCGATATTATAAACTAGGACCACTATAGTCACAGTGTATTCCATATGACCCATGGTCTTATATACAATCATATCGTTTTCCCGACACATCCCGTTCACAGCCTGGGTAATTTGAGGACGGTTTCCTAGTCAAATTTTAGGATTTTAAGGCGCCACTCGGTGTGTGATATGTGCTGCATTGTATTGGAGTTGTGTTAGAATGATTCGTAATTTACAATGTGGTAAAGTACAGTCATATAAAGCAATATTTTAACCGTTTAAGAAATTGAATTGCAGTTTGAAATGGTTTATTAATGTTGTAAATTATAATGATAACGTTTGTGACCCACCCTTTCCGACAACAGAATGCAATAAAGACGACTATAAAAGGACAATAGCAACATTACGTTACTGGTAGACGTTATAATTCATGCCAATATTATACATGCAGTTCTAAGATAAAGCTCAGCAGTAAAGAATGATGTGTTTATGTGTTATAAGAGCTGGACCATCCTATATTGTATTTCTATCATCCAGTCACTCAATAAGCTTCTTAACAGAAATTAAACCAGGTTGTCTAATCCAGAGTAAATAAGTGTTACTTGTTCCTATTGTAGTTGTCAGAATAAAAGATAAAACATATTGGATTCCCAATACATACCTTTCGTATATGGGCAACATTTCCGTTACATTCTTTTTATCTTTCGATCGTAGCCAATACGTGTACGCGCTGGGCAATATCTACTGTTATAATTGATGTTTATCGTTGAAAAAAGAAATTCAATTGAAGCTAATGGCGATAAATACGCGGAGGTCAAACTATGTAACGATAATAACTTAAGCGATTGCATGCATGCAAATATTACTCTAACTTCTACTAACATCCTATAATTGTATTTTGTAGAGAGTCCCCTTCATCACGCATGTCAGCTTGGCTATGTTGACATTATACTCGAGTTGCTGTCGTCTGGAGTGGATATCAATAGGCGGGACCAGTATGGGATGACAGCCGTATGGGCAATGGCTACCGCGGGAAATGTAAACATACTGCGTCATCTTCTACAACACCCTGATGTAGACGTTTCTCTTCCATCGGGAGATAACTCAGTCCCTGCTGTGTAAGTTTAACACCATCATTGCGGTTTAAGTACTCTAAAATTAGGAAATTTGGCAATTTCGATCCATCAAAGTTACTTCCCTTCGTTTCAAGGCAAGTAAATCTGACAAAGCAAATGTAAATACGTTAGCTAAGTAAGTTGATAGATCAAAACTAAGACGACACCTTATAGTTAATCAAAGATGGGGTAATCCTTGCTTTTTTCTATTTTTGTTCTCCATTAAAATACATTAGTATTTTCTTTTAGTTTTTTTTAATCCCATTGTCCGTCTGTTTGCCGTCATTCCGTCATTCCGTAACCAATTCTTGTTGCAACTATTTCTCAGGAACCACTGAAGGAATGGGTCTTAAATTTTACCTATATACGCCCTAGTTATGCATATTGCATTTTGGAAGAACCGATCTATCAACAAATTAGCAAACAGGTTGTCATCTTGAATTTTAAAATGGAAATTTGTTTTATCATTTGTTTCATAAAGCAATGAAAATATCTGTCTATTTCAGTATTAAAATCATTTCTTGATAGAAACTTGACAAGAAACGTACTTATTTATTTTAACTTTGGAACCCGTATGGGACAAATTTATCAGGCCCGTTTACGCATGGAATGTAGTTCCATCAATGAACACCATTTTTAACAAAAATATCGTGCTGTCACTAAGATGTGTTTGTGGTCAAACTGAAAACAATTCTCACTTCCTATTAGAATGTACTAGGTATGACGAAGTAAGACGATTCATACGTTTATTACCATATACTATTACTGTAGACCTTCTTTGGAAACGAAACACACAACCTGTACACGAAAATAAGGTAATCTGCTTAGCTGTTTACAATTTTATACTTAAATCCGGTAGATTTTCAACTATTGTTGAATTGAATTTTGCCTATATATGCTATTTTAACCAAAACCCTACACCCTACCTCCCATTTCTTATTTCCAATATATTGAATTTCAATATTTTGCAAACTTTACACAAGTAAACTTTCTATGTGCTGTCTAATCAAGAATGTTCTATTATATGATATTACAGACATAGCCATACCTCACCCCTAATCATGGCGGCGAGGCAATCCCATAATGCCGTGGCGGATTTGTTGTGTCAGCACCATTCTAACTACGTTAACTTTACTGACGCTCAGGGGTAAGTAATAGGTTAAAATTGAAATTGAAAATTGAATCCATCTACAAAGACATCCCATCACATTTATATAATTGTGTAACGATATCATATACATATTCGTATTCTAACGATACGATATCAGTGAAAGGCATGCGTTCACAAATGTGACATTATAACACATTTTCTTCATATGATATTATGCAAAGTTGCCTAATGAAATAAGTATACGTAGCACACAGAGTTTTTGACTCGCATTGTCTTTTAAGATACATAAAGCTTCAGCACTATCCGGTTTTGTTTGACCATTACCTCAAGTACCACGTGACTAGAAACAAAACGAAAAAAAGCGGTTTATCTGATAACATGAGTATTCAAAGAACGTTTTACCTACCCACAGACGTACAGCCCTTCACTATGCTGCGTGTAACGGTAACGATGTGATGACGTCACTGTTGCTAGAGAGAGGGGCGGGGATTGACTGTGTTGACGAGGACGGGGGTGGCGCCTATCTATACAGCAAGTAAACATGGCCACACGACTGTTGTACAGAAGCTATTGGATTCAGGTAAAACCATGAACTGTATTTCTTATTTATGAAAATATTGCTCATTGTAATAATCAATTAGGATTTCAGTTTTCAATGTCGCATCCTATCGCCAATAATATATCAAGTTATCAGCATTATTGCATAGCTGCCCTGAAGGTAATTAGGTACATGTGATTCCATGCCATTTGGCTGCTCTGTTTATACTTATTAGGCTAAATGTTTTGTATCATGCTTTCACATAATCTGAGAGTACGAATAATATCACTTTTAAACTAATTAATCTACATGAAACATTTATATTCTCTTTATTTGTGTTGAGTATATATCAATATAGCTATATAATTTCTTTTGAAAATAAATAATGAGCAATGTCTCTAGTAATGAACTTTAAATAACCCTTTAAGACATAGAACGCATCCCAATGTTTAAGCTATTTTTTTTATAAAAAATGATTGTTACACTTATATGATTAAAATTTGCTCCTAGGACAGGCAAATGCAATTAATATTAATCGGCTTATCATTCCTACTCCATATTTACAGGTGCTAATGTATCTACCCCCGCTGTTACTTGCTCCACGAACTCCGGATTCTGCCCTCTCCACATTGCAGTCTTTAATGGTCATTTTGATGTGGTACGACTTTTCTGTGACTCCTCCCAATCATTGGTGGACGTTCGCACGGTGTCACAGAAGACGCCGCTGATTCTGGCATGTTACACAGGCAGACGAGACATAGTGCTTCTGCTACTTAAGTATGGGGCGGAGCCAAATGTGAAGGATTCACTTCACCAGACTCCGCTGTTTTACGCACTCAGCCAGGAACTTCAGGCTTATAACAGAAATAAAGTACATAGTCCCTGTATCGACAATAATAACGATAAAGATTCTAAAAGTCACCAAACATTAAATAATAATTGTCAAATTTCACAACAATGCATCGGAAACGGTGATCCTGGCATAGTTGATGATGACGATGATATTTCTGTTTTGGAACATTTGATTCTGTTCGGAGCTGACGTCAGTAGTCTGGATGTTAATCAACGTTCATTCTGGTTTTACGGCATAATGAAGGGGACGTTGTCTCAGTGTGTGGTAATGATGAAATATGGTGCTCATATTCACCCGTTCAAACCTATTACTTTCTCAAAGATGGATAACTGTGATAAATTAAAAGCCTTAATTCAAATTGATCTCAGATTTAGAGAGGTGGCCAGGTTATGTTGTTGCACTCGACGCTTGTCGCCGGACCTGAAGAGATGTCTGGAGGAGGCATTGGCCAATCCTCCTAGTTTAAAAGTACAGTGCCGACACATAATACGGAACAATCTGCTTTCAAAGAAATTTGGTGTCTTACACAAGCAAACTCAGGAACTACCCATACCAAAATTGCTCCAATGGTACATTTTACTTAATGATGTATGTAATCAATTTGATATTTCATCAAAATACACATAAAACTATGCAAAACATGTACTGTGTTTCCTTTATTGTAAAGAAATTGAAAAATAGAAATATTCATAAAGATTATGGTAAAGGTAAGAATATAAAGTGAACATTTGTTCCTTTCATTTTGCCTGCTCTTTACCTAGGTATATATCTACAAGAATGTCATCGTTGAATCAATTACATTATTATTTTGGCTAAACGATTAAAATGTAAGGTTTCTCACGATGATCTCAGAACAGATACAGGAAGTTTATACAGTTGTGGTGACCAAGCTCATATTCTTTTTGAATCGTGTATCTTATGACTTGAGCAAGTTTGTTCGAATCTAAGATGGATTGTTTCTGATTTTTACACGCTAGAGAAACACATGGAATATAATCAATTACATTCTTTATAAAAACCTTGACCTTGATTTTATATCCTATGATCACAGATATGATTATAGAAACATTCAGATGTGTTAAATATAAACACATATAAACATCAACAAACACAATCTATTTAAAAGTATTTATTTCGTCCCAATAAATACCTGGTATATATATGTGTATGTTGTTTAACAATAACAGTAAATGACATTTTATTTAAACTGTAAAGAACGTCATTCGTTTTAAAAATAAATGATTAACATAATAAATCATTGACTGACACCAACTAAACTAAGATCTAAACACACTCAATGTATACGGTTCCTTCTACGATATACGGAAGCACAAGTTCAATTGAAAATAGTTCGATGATAATAAATAAGTTTTTCTGCTACATTAAAATGAAACGAGCTAAAATTCATAATGTCTATGAATATTACAATCCTTTGGTTCAGTAGTTTCAATATCTAAGTATCAAGCCATCGGTTTTCTTTAATTCCGTATATCAATGTTTTATTGCTTTCATCACATTACCGGTCAGTTGGCCATGTCATACGTCCAATTCATAATTATCGTAATACATATTATTATAAATATCTATTGTGAAATCACAGGTATTAATGACGCCATAATCACAATACGACGTCGCACAAATGTCTCGGTAATATCCACTATTCATATTTGTAATATTTTAATGTGTAATGATGATATAGTGATGCGACATTGACTAGAAAGCAAGATAAAACTCTGCTGTATACCATCATTTAAGGTACTACTGTAATGTCAACATACAAGGTCATGGATGATGTGATTATTTACCATTATATAACGTACTACTTTAATGACAACATGCTAGGTCATGGATGATGTGGTTATGTAGGTTATCTACTAGCAATGATTCAGAGATGATACAATGTTACAAAAAACAACAACAAATATTTACAACATCAAGCAGCACTTCTCGCGTATTAAAAGGCGAAACTCGAAAACAATGACGATTAGATACTGAAGCACAAACATCACAGTCAATGAGCAGATCATGCATACCGTCGACGCTGAGAGTGACATCATTAATGATAATTGCAAGAATGGAATATCTGAATTGCATTTATAGCGATTCCTTAAAAGAAACCACTTAAAGTCACCAGCATTTACACATCAGAAATATTTGGGCATTTCTGGCAAAATAGAATCTCATTACGTGTAGTTAATGCATCACATTACGTTAACGTTCAGCATGGAACGACGTCACCGTTTAGCATCAGATTCCGTCAACATTAATATTCAGAATCAAATGACGTCACCGTTTAGAATCACATTACGTCAGGATTTATCTTGACATGACGTCACTGTTTAGATTCACATTACGTCACGGTTTATCTTCAGATGACGTCACTGATCGTTTCGTTTTGGTGAATCTCCTGATTTCCCATTTCTTTTCGCCGGTAATAGTTTACATATGTGCGATACCCTACAAATAAATAAATATATATTTAGTATAAATGTATTTGAATATATGTGAGTTATATTGTCACCATATTGACCAACACCGTTGCAATTGAATATCTAAACGATACATTATATAAATGAATGATACGGATTATATGTATGTATATTTTTATATATCATTATGTTTTTCTGATAATATGTTCACATTAAATTTTGTATTTAATCCTTTTGTAATTTAGTAAATAAGACTTTATATGGACACAATTAATAGTGTGTCCAACAAAATAATTTCCGAGAACTTGTTTAGACATTTTTGAATGCACAATAGATTAATTAAGTGGTATTTAATGTTTAGCACATACTTAGAAGTAAAATTGAAATAACGATAAATTATATGTATTCGATAAAGTGTCATTTCAATGTTTAGAATATAAGTGAATATAAAATATCTGAAAGCGTAAATATTATGATAGATATGAACTAGTGTATTAATAAGTATTCGCAAAGCTATAAAAATCATAATGAATAACGGTAAAATAAACCGGCAAACAGAGCTACAGAAACGGAACATAACGCAGTCGAGAACTCTACCATCGAAGCCTTCTATCAAAATGCAAACTGAATTCACTAAAAATACTTATCATGTTTGGAATGTATGTCACTCGCCAATACACACACACCGTGGTACAGAAAGGAATCGAAATGTGGGGTCTACAGAACTACAAATGGTACTACGTGTTAGTATAGATCTACGTTAGATTTCAGACAACATGCACTGTATATTAGTAGAATCGTTTGGTCGTGTATTGGTGTTTGTGACATATTAACGTTATCTATCAGTAAAAGCATAACAATGTATTGTCAATATAATGTGTTGCATTTTGATTTAAAATGAAATAGGTTGATAACAGAAGGGAAGGAGGATGTGAAAAGAGAAGAGGAGAAGTCAGAACAAAATCATATGAATATCAGCAGACTATCGGGAGAATCATCTATATTCGGTTCCTCTGTTCGTATATACGGTTAAACGCGATGAATGATTTAGATTACGCAATTTTATATATGCATTGACCGTAAGTCTGTTTGTAAAGAAAACACACAAATTAAATTAAAAAGAAAGAAAGCAAATACCCCCCCCGCTCCCCCCCCCAAAAAAAAAAAAAAAAAAAAAAAAATCGGGTAACGTTCCACGCGAATTGAGCTCATATATTAATACAGCAAAATCAGAACAGGGAAACCGAATACCACTATCAAATATGAATGTTAAAAAAAAGAAACAAAATAGAAAATGCAGATTTGTTTAAAAGCTGATGTTAGGTGAACTGGGATAGCGATCACTACAGGAGACAGCTGACGTCACAAAGACAGACTAGCTGACGTCATTTCTACAAGATGACGTCCACTCCTGGAACTCACTATCTCGGCTGACCAGCCAGTAACCTGTCTTCTGGTCTCGACTCGATCTCTTCTGGGCCACTATCGGATGATTCTGTTTCCTGAAAAGCAGCACATGCATTCTTTCTCTCTTAATACATGCATTCATTTAAGGTAAGCATTCCTTAAGGTATTCTTTATGTCGTGTATGGTGCAAGATGTCAAATGAACGACTGTTAATACTGTTCTTTCACCAAAACTGCACAAATGCGTGACACATGCTTGTCCATACACCACGAGCTTTCGCGCCTAATAAGGCAAATGTTGATATGTTTCGTCTTTAATACGATACACCACATGTATCTTCTGTACATATTCAAAGCAAAAGATTTCGTCAAGAATTCAACTTTACAATTTGTTTTCGGTCACTTCTGTAACAATCTATTTACTAAGAGGACGTTTGCAATAAGCATGGACGTTTGCAGTTAACTATAAGATTTTTAGATTGTATATTTAAATTGCTATAAGGCTGCGAGTTTACATTTGTATGTACCATCACCTTCCTTGTATTCTACATGCATATTATTATTACCAACCTTATAAAACCTTCATAAATTATAATTACGCCCCTTCCGTGTTGATATTAATATTGTTATTATTTCTCGTATTTCATGCAAAATGCAAACGCACATCATAATTCTATTTTTCCGTGAATTTTCCCGAAGAAAACATATAATTTTAAAATTCAAAACCGTATTCCTATCCTTCTACGTTTAATTCTTTAAAATTTTTTTAGTTTAAATATGAGAAAAACCGTTAGTAGATTGATACTTACAATTGTTGATAACAATGTAAAACTGTTTTTATAATCGTATATATTAGAAGTTAATCTTTTTAATACGTAAACTCAAGCTTTGTGTTTTAAATTAATTTCCTCCTCCGGAATATTATCAACTCTTCCCATATGATATAACACCAACAAACAAAGGAGGTAAAATAACTTTGACTATCATATAATGGTTTTTGATTTATCGATCAACAGTATACACATTTTACTGTTACAAAGCATGCGACGAGTTTTCAGACGTATGTACACTATATAGGATTTAATAAATGTGCGTTTGCTTTTGTTTATGATAAAGGGAAATCTTTTGTTATACATGTGATTAACGCATCAATAAGGATACACTTCGATCATGCCTGTATATAAATACGTTTTTATATAAAATACGTATTTACAGCATTTCTTGTAGCTCCACACTACTCCAAAACACGCCTGATCCTATCAAACAGAGACAAAAACGTTCTGGGTCAGTGTTTCTGGACTACGGTATGATACACTAATTAGTTTATGTATATATAGGTCACACTCACCTCCTCATTGTGGCTCTCTCCCTCGGAGATAGCCACCACCACAGCGTCGTTTACTGACATGTAGACGTTCTTCTCATACTTCTCCAGAAATCCTGTAGTTTTTAATACCGACCAAACATCATCTACAAATTAACAAAACATTCTTTTAGCAGTGTTTGATAAATTAGTACATTTATTTTGAAAATCATTTTGTTAAGGATGTACACCTCTGAGAAGTCAAAATTTTCTTGTATTAAACTTTTTTTTCTCATATAGATTTTTGGAAATTGGAGTTCATACCATACAAGAAAATGGAAGAAAAAACAGATGTCGGTGTGCTTGTTTTTGAGATATTGTCACTCAAAGATACCATGTTGACAAAATCTTAGATTTTATGGGATTTTTGCCGTTTTGACCATATACACAAGAGTTTAAAGCCATAATTTCCTAACGAGATGTTCTTTATGTATGGAAGTTTGAAGAATTTATTTTCCTTTAGTCTTCTTTTAAAATATACAAGTTTTGGTTAATAAGACTCATATTTTTTTCTCTAAATAACAACATATGCTACCCCTACCCCTTAATTTTGAGCTACAAAATACACCATTTTCAGCCATTTTTGCCAAATTTAGCTCTTTATAGTAACCTTTTCCTTTGGAATAGTTTGTGATAAGGTTTAGGGGAAGTAACTGTAACAATTGAATATGAACTAAAACCAAATCTAAACTAAAATTGAACTAAAACAAAATCTGAAACAATTCACTGACAAATATTTTTCTCACATTTGATAACAAAAATTTAAAAAAGAGAAAAAAAACAAAGGGCAATTTACTATGCAGCATCTCACTTTTTTGTGAAAAACGAATGTTCATAGTATTAGTGGGATTCTACACTCATAAGAAAGAATAAGCTGAAAAAGTAAATAAATGAACAACATCTTGCATACTATTGAATGACCAAATACCTTAAGAATAATAAAAGTAAGAATACATACCACTGACACAGGCGAGGAAAACTTTGACACCAATAGACCTATAGTCATTAAAAAGCTACAAAACAGAAAAGAAAAAAAATATAACAACACACTTCATGTGCTTTTTATAGAAATATTTGAGATAGATTTCAAAAACTGAGAACTCAAAAAATACAAATGAGATAAACAAAGAATTTCATCATTAACGAATTGAATTTACTGAGAACAAGTGAACTAGGCAGAGGTTTTTATTTTTTTTTTATATTTTTTTATTTATTTATTATTTTACAAGTGTAGTATTAAGTGTTGTACCTGATTAAGAACTTTACACCCGACAGAGTCCACAAAACACACAGAAGAAAAGTCCAGTACTATATGGTGTACTAATGTAGCAGAGTTATCGTTACTGTCCTTGTCGCTCGTGCCGTTGGACATTCCGCCATGTGATTGGCTAGGGTTAGCGTCTTTACGGGTCATTTGTAGTCTGGCGGTCTACAACATATAAATCACATAATAATTAAACTATCTGAATTATCTTTTGTCTGTGATGCCTGACAGATTTTCCAGAAAAACAATTATCTAGATTTAATGATTTACAAATATTATCATAAAAATAAAATACTTCCGCTGACCTTTATATTTAGTACAAAAAAAGGTCATCAATTTACCGAATACCATTAGCTCTAGTGCAAATACAAATGGAATACAACTTACTCAGTTCTCAACAAGACAATAATATTGACCTAGCAAAAAAATCAATGTCAACGTCATCTGAAATCATATTATATCAAATATGCTTACATTTCGTCTAAATTCCGCTACTGAGCCGAACCGTTTGATTTCCTTTCGCACCCTTTGTGGCTTCATTCCGGAAATTGTGAAGACTTGACGGAGGAATATATCTCCATTGGCGTAGTAGAGAGGGGAGTTAAAGGAAATAACTCGGACACCGGGATTCTGTCGTGTCTGTTTATCATACAAATGTCAGGTTATATGAATCCATGCCATACATCTTTTGGATTGCGTTAGATTTATATTTTATTATGTATATTAAATGCATATATAATACCTTTTAATTGATAACGTAGGTAAAACCCACAATAAGTAGCTTTATAGTGTTACTCACCTTCATATACTTCTTGTCATCAGCATAAATATCAACATCTGATATACGCTGAAGTGTGACGGCCTTAGCCCTAAAACACAATCGAAATTTGTCTGACACATTTTTGTTTTTGAACATCCTTACTTTAAAGTTATCCACTTGAACAATGTACCAAATACATAGTGAATATCACCAGATGAATATCAAATACATTATAATTGTATCACCAATATTTCCTTTATAGAGTAACACAGTATGTACCTTTGTGTGCGGAGTACAACAGTAAAGAAGGAGAAGATAAGTCCGATCCACAACCCCAGATCTACGTACAGTATAACTACTGCCAGGAAGGTCACTATCCAGATCATCTGTAAATAACACACACGTGTGTATTACATGTCATTATTTACCAATTACTAACAAAAACTTAAAATCAACCTTAATACTGCTTACGTTAACATACATATATATTTTTCTCAGTAGTCTCATTATCATATTATGTGGTCAAGGATTTTACAAGTTAATTGTTCCTTGTTAATTAATTTACTATATATTAGACAAAATGGACCAAACTCTTAAGCAATATATTTCATTGTAATGTCAACATTTCTCCATATAAATTATACATTAAGATAAATACTAACGCAGTCGAAACCGGAGACTTTCCACAGCTTTTTTAGTTCAAATATCTGTAGAAACATACTCCTCAAAGCCACAACGATGATTGACGACAATACACACTGTAACAGACAAATCATGATAACTTATCACTATTACAATATACAATCATTACACAACGATGATTGACGACAATACACACTGTAACAGACAAAACACAATAAATTATAACTATTACAATATACGATCATTACACAATATGTAATATACAAAACATTATATAATTATTACATATGTGCTATTACACAAAATGCCAGAGAACGAATTTTCTGAAAAGACTGTCCGGAACATTCGTAATTCGGCCTCCTCTTGAGAAGCAAGTGTGCGTATTATCAAAGTTTTCCCCACGTTTTTGCGTTACTGAACTTTTCTCATTTTATATCATAAGCGTATCTACAGTATATAGAATTATGAAAGTATTACATTGAAATGTGAAGTCTAGATGGGTGTGTATGTTAAATGTCAAGATAGATACTAACATCGGGTAGGGACTCAAACAGAGGTCCGATGATAAGAATAACTACTAGATGGGTGTGTATGTTAAATATCTAGAAAGATACTTACATTGGGTAGGGACTCAAACAGAGGTCCGATGATAAGAATAACAACTAGCACCAGAGCCGCGGAAAATAAACTCGTCATCTGGAAAAGAACAAAAAGAGAACAATTAAAGTATGCTTAACCACTTCTCAAATAAGCTATGCTATAAAACAACCTGCCAATCGTACTTAAAATGCGTTTTTTACCTTTAAAGATAATATATTTTAAACGGAAATACATTTTTATCGGTATGCGTTTGTTTCATCTATATTTTAAATATTTGTTTCCTGGTTATTACCTGAGATTTTCCCCCAGCCGAGTCTTGTACAGAACTTCGGGAAACAGAGGCAGCAAACGGGTAACAGGAGAAAAACGAACCAAATATGTTACCTAAACCATAAGCTATGAACTCCTGCAAAGCAAAACACAACCTGAATGTGAAAATTGGTTTTATTATGCAGCTTAAAGTTATACCAAATGATTAAAGGTTATATAACTTCCAGTTATATAAGATAATGAAACATGAAAATAACTTTTGACTAATTTTAAGATCCCTTTTATTTTGAGTCATGATAAAACCTCTTTATAAGCAATGTTCTCTAGATTTTAATTGTTTCCTAATGATAATTTACCTGGTTAGAGTCTATGACGTAACCATGTTTTTTGGCCATCAGAGCTGCCAATGATACAGACTGGGCGAACGCGACGATGGCCACGATCACAGCGTCACTGAAGTATTCCCCCATACCTGTAAACGTGGGTAGGATCGGGTCAGGTAACCTGCAAGTATAGAATATACATAACATAATATTATAGTAATGTAATGCTAATTACTTAAACAATAAGTAAATTTTATATCGTTATATTAACTTGACGTTATTTCGTAATTTTGCTATAACTTACTGTGAGATTTCGCTGTTATATTTTTGTTTTAGACCATTTACAGATTTTTTCATTTCAGAATATTTTATTGTAGTATTACAATTGGGATTGGGCAACAGGCTATGCCTATATTAGCCCTCTCCCCGGTAGCTACATGAATAACAGTACAATACATAAAATCCATCAATAGAAATAGCATCTCGTTAACAGAAATTACAACTAATTTAGGAGAATCTCATAAGCTTAAAATAAAACATAAGAAATTATTGTCAGATAAGTATCACAATATTTACAATATTTTAAAGATGCTCCACCACCAACAAGGAATAAATGAATTTCATTATTTGAGCAATAATTAGCATTTAATCATGTTAATATATATCTATTGAAGTAATTTACAATACATTTGGTGAATGTGTTCCATATAGAGCACAGTGGCATGGACATTTCTCGGGATGTAATAAATTATTTTATATTTTTATTTAGAAGTAGAAAAGAAGTTAAGACTTTCTGTAGAAAACATCAGTTCGTTTGCTCATGTATTTAATGGAGAGAAAATAGCATTCGTTGGTGGAAAAGCATATTTAATAAATGTTCACAATATCTTAATGAATAGAATTAAATGTTCTCAGTGTCAATGACATCTCATACAAAACGTCTGGTATCTCTAATGTATTCATGTACAATTTTCAATAGTTTATCATTTGAATTAAAATAATGGCAATTATATCCATAGAGGTAAGTGTCGATAGAATGAGGAATGTTGATATCTAGTGCAAGAATAGAATTACACAAGCGAGTTCTTTGATTATTATAGAGAGGGCAATAAAGGAAATAATGATAGGAATCTTCAATTGGAAAACCACACAGGCAGGCAGGACTGTCGGTTAAATGAGAGTTAAATAAATCAGAGTTTAGATTACTAGCGGAATTTCTTAATTGGCACAATGTAATATTTGTTTGCCTCTCGCCAGAATATTTAAATGCTTCCGAACATATTGGAAAATTATCGGTAATACCAGTTTGTAAACATTCCTTTTTTATTGCACGTATGGATGACATAGAGGGAAACGGACAGGACGGAGAGTTCCATTCTGACATTAAAGACGGAAAAAAGCTGTTATTGTATATTTGAGTTCTGGAGGTTGGAATATTAAACAATCTAGTATGGCGAAAAGTATAGGCAGTACTGGTTTTAATGAATGGTTGTAGTCGGTCTTTTATATGGTTGGGACAGTTATTGTTGAAGATATTATAAAAAGTGATATTTTGATGAAGATGTCTTCTCTTAATGAGAGGTACAATACCAATTTCATTATATAATATATTATGACTAGTCCCCTTTCTTAAACCTGTAATTATACGTATTGCTTCAAGCTGGATTGACTCCAAGAGGTCACATTCTGCCTGGGTACAATTTGACCACACGATACTAGCATATTCAAGAATAGGTCGGATAAAAGAAGTATATATAGTTGTTAAAGACTTTCTATCTATTTTGTATTTTAACATTCTGAGTATATTTATCTTTTTATATGCTTTTTCATAAATGAAATTGACATGATTCGACCAATTAGCCATAGAATTAAAGAAGAGACCAAGATGTTTGTGGTTAGTTACATTCACTATTGTACGGTTATTAAAGACTAGGTCAGGATGTAAAGCCTGGGAGTCAGTCCGCCTTGAAAATAGAAGAGCTACTGTTTTATCTGGATTAAAAGCAATTCCCCAAGCGTTTGCCCACAAAGTGATTTTTCTAAGATCAGAATTTAAGATATTTGCAGATTCATGTCCGTCTCCCTCTATAAGTGTATATAATGATGTGTCATCAGCAAATAGTTTTACGTTAGAATTTAAATTTTCACTAATATCATTTATGTATAAAAGAAAGAGATAGGGACCTAACACTGAACCTTGTGGTACACCTGCCTGAATGGTTTTCCAAGAAGATCTGAACCCATCAACGACCACTCTCTGTATCCTATTACATAAGTACGATGAAAACCACTTAATCATGTTTCCGCTAATACCATATTTTTTTAATTTATATATAAGACCATCATGCCAAACGCGGTCAAATGCTTTACTAATATCACAGAAAACCATTCTTACTTCTTTACCCTTATCCATATGTTTAACAATTGTATCATATATATTCAATAATTGAAAAGTAGTTGAATCTTTAGGTAAAAACCCAGATTGATTTTTGGAAATGATATTATTCTCTGAAAGAAAATTAAACATGTATTTGAAAACAATCTTTTCTAGTATTTTACTAAAAATAGAGGTTACAGAGATTGGTCGAAAATTTGATGGATCAGATCGTAGACCTTTGCCTTTATAAATTGGAGTGACATTGGAATGTTTCCATACATTTGGAAGAGTACCGGTAGAAATAGACTTGTTAAATATGATGTGTAGTGGTTTAATTAGCGAATTAGATACATTTTTAATAAATTTGGGGGGAATAGTATCCGGGCCAGCTGGTTTATTAACGTTGAGGAGATGTAACTGGTCTTTAATATCTTGTTCAGTGATATTAATATTAGAGAAGAGATGTTGAGGTTGGGGACAGTTAGGGGGTAAATCATCAGCATTCTTATTGGAGACAGATATAGAAGTAAAATAATCGTTAAAAGATTCAGCTTTATCAATAGGATGTAATTTTAACTCCCCATTTATGACCAATGGGGCATCAGTTTCATTTTTTGATTTTAAATTCATAACTGATTTGGCGATACGCCACCATTTACCAGGAGGGATAGACTTATCAACTAAGGATGATTGGAGTTTACAAAGGTACTTTTCTTTTGCCTCTCGGATAGAAGAAATTACTTGGTTTCGAATGGTTCTAAACTTGGTCCAAGAGGCAGGGGTATTGGTTAATTTAGCTTTAGAATGCTGACGATTTCTCTGTCGTATTTTTACTCTAATGTCATTCGTCATCCAAATTTTATCATTGGGCCTAATAGTTACAGTTTTTTTGGGAACATATTGGTCAATAGCTGAAAGAATTGTATCAGTGAGAATATCATTCATGTTATTAATATCACCTTGTAAGCGTTCATTCCAATCGATAGAATTAAGAAAGGTGTAAGACCCATCATAGTCTGTGTTATTAAAGTATAAAAGAGTTTTTTTTAAAAGCATGCTTCTTCAGAGATTTAAAATTTAGCTCCGTAGTTATTGGACAGTGATCACTACAGGACGGACTATGCACTAAGGTATTAGAAACAAGATTAGTATTATTAGTTATGATAACATCTATTAATTTTGAAGACAAAGAAGTAATTCTAGTGGGTTCCGAGACGGTATTTTCTAATCCATATTTTAATAGAATTCTATGAAAGTGAGAATTTGGATTGAGATTAATCATATCTTGATTTATATCGCCCACTAGTATAAGGTCTCTTTGTAAATCAATTACATTGTTGAGATTATCGTCAAGAAGTTCCCAATAATTCACTAATGAGTTTGGGGGCCTATAGATACATCCAATTAAAATAGACTTGTTATTAGTAGATATTTCAGTCCAAATGAGTTCAAGATTGTTCGACTCAAGGTCCGGTCTGCGTTTAATATTAATGTTATTTTTAGCATAAATAAGCACACCACCCCCATTATTATCGCGATCTTTCCTAAACATATTGTCAAAATTTTCCAAGGAAATATTACAATCAGGTATAGAATCATGTAAATGTGTTTCAGATATACAGAGTATATCATAATCTGAGAATTCTGCTTCCAGAGTGTCAAGTTTATTGCGTAAAGAGCAAATGTTGATGTGGCATAAAGATAAGTTTTCTAACTGAGTATTGTATTGTGGACCGGGATTCGGGTGAATATCACCACAAATAGATAAAATTTGATATTTGAATAATTGGAAATTGATATTTTTGAAAAAGGACAGAAATACACCAGAGAGCCAGTCTGATAAGAAGTCAATCACTGTTCCTACCCTATCTGAGCAATGTAATTTATCAACCATTATCAAAAATCATCATAGTAAATAAGAGATGTAATTGTGGAGGAAGTAAAACATGAGTGATAATTACATAAACCTTAAGATATGGAGACTTATCTTGGCTATATTTGAGGATTAGATAGTATGTATGACTGTTCATATTCTGAGATACATGTTGATAATTTGAAGCTAAATATTTTAACAAAAAAGATATTAGAAAATAAATCATTAAGCAAAACGCTTCAAACTCTTCCGTTGTTGACATTCTAAATCCATATTCTTTTTTTTATATTCTGCACACCTTATTTATATTCTGAACAAAAGAGTAAATAATAGCATATTATTTAGCAAGTTATACCAATTACCTCCCTTGGTAGTGATAGAAAAGAAAATAATAATAAAAAAATGAAATAGAAAATAAACACCGAAAAACAATCGTGATATAATATGAAAATAAACACGAGTAAGAAAATGATTTGGAATAGTATTTGCCAACTACACAGTAGTCTTACTATTCAGTGTATGTATACATACAACGAGCCTTGAGAAAAGGGGTTAGGATGTAATGTACAATTGTTTTGTATGTTACAATTTCATCCATATTTCCAAATAAAATACAACTGCATTTTGTATATATATACTTATACAAAAACCAATGCACATTTCGGAATATGTGACCATATAGGGGTGTAAATTTGAGCCCCGCCGATAATTTTAGTCCTATTCCGCACGTGTTACTACTAAATTTACCTGTAAGAGTGCACATGACTATACGATCTCATCGACATTGGCACACATAGGCTTACAAAATAATACAAAAAACATCCACCGCATTTATGTGTACTCGCGCGCGTGTCCACATATGTATTCAGAGATTACGATCGGAACACATGCGGAAAGTCATCAGTGAATAAACCTTTTTCAAATCGAACTACGCCTATACAGTCACATAATAATACATATTATGTTCATTATTTTGTATAAGTTTATATAAATACATGTGAAGGTGGACTTTTAAATGAATTAATAGATATTTATTCATAGTACAACGCACTCAAACATGTACATTTTGCATAAACACTAATTCAAACACTAGTGTACATCCCATATTATATAACCATATAAGGGTTGTTAATCTGTTTTTTAGTCCCATTTTGCATGTGTTACTAATAAATTTAGCTGTAGAGGTGCACGTGACTATTCGATATCATCGACATTGACACCCACAGGCCTACAAGAATACGACAAAAACATTCCCTGCATGTGTGTGTGCGCGCGCGTGTCCATAATATACGATCAGAACACATGCGGAAAGGGAATAAAACCATTTTCAATGTAAATTCTTCATATACACATATTCGTTATTTGCACAAGCATATATATATATATACGTGTGTAGATGGGATTTTAAATGAAAGAAAAAAAATATATATATATATATATGTATATGACCAGATATTGTGGATTTTACTTAAAGTTATCTTCCACTTCATCATATTTATATGTATTTATATTCTTCCCATCATGGGTATGGATATGTACTTTATTACAACATGTCTTTACCAACGAAGTCAGTAATAATTAGGATAAATCGCAGTGTTTACTGGATTACCAATATGCATACATTTCTTATTGAAATTAAACTTAATCAAAATTAATGTATTTTTTCAGAATTCGTTTTAGGAAATATTTTGTACAAATGTATATATTCCGGATCAAAGCATTTCAACAATAAAACGATTTCTATCATTTTTCAACTAATTATTGATATTTTATTGTCGTTTTTTTATCATGTCAACAAAGGGGAATTCCTTCATGTACACTAGCTTGTATTTGGACCGTTCATGTACTGGCATTTCTCGTCTGGACTTCAGGAGCTCAGCTCGGCGTTTACTGACGGACGGGGGGACATCGGGGACTACACTGATGCCACTTCCACGGGGAAGTTTGTAGGCTGCCTCAAGTATTTCGTCACGGTCTAATAGACTGCTGAGTCGTATAATGATGTTATTCTTACCGTCCGATCCTCCAGGAAGTCGATGAACGGCCGTTAACAGTAATTGGTTAGCACTTTCGCGAGTATAACCAAGCGAGTCAACTAGAAATGTGCGTACGATCTTCTCCGTAGCTCGCGGTACTTCCTTCAGGGGTCCCGGTACCCCTCTAATGACTAGGTTCCACTTACGGGTCCACATATCAAGTTTTATCCTGCTATTTTCCTCTTCAGTTATTTTTTCTGTTAATTTTGATTCTAGATTAGGGAGAGTTTTTTCGTGTAGCTCACTGATAGCTGAGTTGGTGTTGTCGGCAAAGGTTTCCAAACATGAAACCGATTTGGTCAAGGCACCCATTTACAGATTGAACAAGAGTGGTCATTGATTGCCGCATAAAAGGTGTGTAATAATTATAGTATGTGTTTTGAATGTTGTGTAGTGTTTGCACATAGAGAGGAAAGTCTGCATTGAAAATTCACCGGTGTTAGTAGCGATGTGATTAAGATATTAAATGCCATGCGTTCTCTTCAAACTAACCAGGGTAAGATGCATTGAATGTATCGTAAGAAATGTTGCATGATTAAAATAAGACAGTTTACTTTTTTCACATTGACAGAATGAAAATATTATTTTCTTATCAGTAAACCTGAATGAAACCATTGCAAATCATCAGTAAGGACAAAAAGCATAATCACTGTCAAAGTGTCACAGTTCGTACAAAGACAGAAAATTAGATTGAAGGAGGTGGGAGAATGTGTGTACATTATAAAGAGTTGTGTGCATGCGTGTTGTGTTTGCATATCAATGGGCACTTTTTTGCATACTTTCCTTCCTTCGAAACAATCAGTAGGAAAATACGTGTATCAATAATTGAAGATGTAATTTGTCATCAGTTGTTCAAACAATTACTGGCACTTACAAAGTAAAATTTCAGAAGCCTGTGGTCATATCCATGCATACTACTTAGAATGATACTCAGAGGTTTACAATTCTACATTAGGATAAAGAGAGACCTCAATTTTTATATTGTAAGTCTGTGCCAAAACTATCACTTGAACAACTGTACCCAATAGTTTAGTAAAGCACGACCTGTTCGGATTGTACAATTGTACGTAGGTCAACAAGGAAAAGATAATAGTCCTGGGAAAAAACATCATTTTCTAATTTTGTTTTGGTAATAATTCAAAGAATTGGTAACAAAAATGCTGATTATTGTACGACTAGTATATCGACTTAAGATCGTGCTCCACAAACTCTTTAAATTACGTCACAACCCAAAAATAACCGCTTTTGGTAATTTCTGTATTTACTTACAAATAAATCCTGCGAAATGAATGTTCAATATAACTGTTATTAACATTTTTTCTGAACATTTTCCCTGAAAGGATATATATTGTTCTCGCATTCATAGATAGATTTGGAACGTTTGTTATTTCTCATTTTGAAAACAGAAACTTTACACTAAAAGTTTCAAGGATTTATGCAGTTAAAATAATTATTTCAGTTCATGCGGGGAATGACTTTATTAGCGTTTATTGAATCCGAATGTATATTATCAGATGAAACCTATTGTTTTTGAAAGCCATTAAGTAATGAGAATGACGAAGCATAATTGGTGAATACAACGAAACATCTTCATCCTAACGTGCGGATTAAAACAAAACATTCTAATGCCGAATGTGATTTTCATTCTCAAACATGGGAAAACCCAGTAAGCACAGAACAGTACATACCCAGCAGGAATCTCTCCTACTACTTTCATGTCGTAGTTTGTCTTAAATTTGGCAAAGTGTGATACCGCCGTCCCTGCAATAACCTGTTATAAGATGAGGAGTATTAGTTATAGACATCCTGATATAGACAAAAAATATCCAAATAGTTCAATTCTTATTCACAATCTACATATTGCATTTTATAAAAAAAATATTTGTCTGAAGCAACAGACAGACATTTAAGATTACTTAGCTTGATTGGGTTGGATGATCTGTAGAAAGTTAAAAACAATAATGTAATAATATACAGTTCTTCATATTTGATAATTTCTATAAAAAAATCTTGGTTTCTATTCATGTACCATTTCACACCTATAATCAAAGGTTTTTGCATCTGTTATTTCCACTTTTTATAACTGCCATATCTTAGAATTTCCAAGTCACGTAATGTGCAAAAGTGCATATTTGATAATTCTAAAACGTTTTAAAACATGACTGTGATATCATCTATTGTTATAGCTCGAGGTATAGTTGGAGCAAAGTCTACCATTATTTAGTATCACCTACTACTGTGGAATAGTTACTTTTTGCTGTGGAATAGTTTGTGAACTATTCCACGGGAAAAGGTAACTATTCCACAGTTGAAGGTAAATGTAGCGACTTGTGAATATAGCTTAGCATGAAGTCAGAAATACATCCTCATTTATTAAATCCTTATAGAGATTAACTTAAGATAAACCCAGGTACTTGTCAATGTTGTGATGTATTTGGAAACTTATTTTCATAATACCAATATGCATATATATATATGTATACAATTTTATCACTTAATTCCAAAATAGATTTCACAAGTTCTTTCACAGCCACTGTATCCATAACCCACAAACGAATTCACTTGAACAGATTTGAGAAGATTAAATCCCATGAGGCGAATGCTGAATTTTCTGCCAAAATGATAGTGCAGATGCTTGACATGCTTTTTCCTCATATTTTGTATATTCCATAAAAATGGCATCAATCAAACAAATTTACATCCCAACACTTTTCAAGAAAATAATAATTCACAAGGAATACTTTAAAAAAACATCCTTTTTTTGCTACATGAGTTCACTATTTTGTGTATATATCAAACACTTGGGGGATTTTTTTCTTCTTCTTCTAAATTTTTCAAAATTATCTCCCTCTAAGGCCTGTGCTGCGTGGGAAAAGATTTTTGCCCAAATCACTTCAAATTTATATCCAAAAATCATCACTACTGCATATACAGAGCTACATATCTATGGTCCTCCATGTTGAACAGTGAAACCTAAACTGAGGAAATGTTTCAGTGTGAGTACCATATAGTACCTGTGCATGGATCGTTAAAAAATCATGCAAATCATGATTCTTGTTCTCCGAATGAGGTAAATAAATAAATCACAAATAGGTATCCAGGTTTGAATAGGTAGTAAGGGTTTACCTGGAGCTGTGGAATAGGTAAACAATACCCAGTGGAATAGTGGAGAGCACCAGTGACATTCAGTGCCATGTTTTAAGTATGAGAAACACCTCAAACTGTGGAGTAGTCAGGACAATGAATAGTTCTATGCCCTTACGGGCCTCGAACAATTCATTATCTTGACTATTCCACAGTTTTAGATTTTTCTCCTATACATATTTCATCATTACCTTATAGTGCCCCCAGTATCGATACTCATCAGAGTGGGGGAGGGATCTTCAGTTTACCCTTGAATCTTTGGTTGATTTGAACTTTGACTAGATGCATCACAACGATACAATGTCAATACTTACCACTAACAGTTCTATGGGGAGAGGGATCTTCAGTTTGTCCTTGAATCTTTGGTTAATTTGAACTTTGACTATATATATCACCACGATACAGACTGCTGAGGTTAGAACCGTTGCAAGTTGTACCTCATGAATCTTACTGAATATGGCTTTATATGTCTGCAAAAAAATGTCACGATCACTAAGTTTTTTTTATAAAGATAGATTAAAGGTAAACTACTGTCGTTTCCAATCACATATCGACAGCACGCGTACTAATAACTTGTATCGCTTTTTCCTTTAAAATAAAAAAGAGCATTATAAATTTTTACGAATCAAATTTTTGAAGACCTTGTAATAAAGTCTTACGAAATAGTCTTTTAGAAAAAGATCAACTATATGTATGGAAACATCCTATATCAGAAAAACATATTTACATTTTGCCACTGCCACTCCCATTACTGTAATGATAATCGTGATCTGCATTATGAGCCAATAAATGCAGCCTAGACTTGAATTGGTGTAGTAATAACTACATAAATGGAGTCTTTACTGACACCATGTTAGTCAGCGCGGGAAAATTTACATTATAGTTGAATGAACCATTTTGGATATGAAACTCATGAAAAAAATGTAAATTGTAAAGATGAAAGTAAACTGAAAAGCTATTGAAAAACAATGAAACTTTGTTATCTTTTCAATTTTTATAGGGACTATTTTCTATCACATTGAACTTGGCTGTTGAGGTTAAATGGCTGAAGCGGGAAATACAAATGTTCACTCGCATCTTAATTATGTTTTACTTTGAACTAGAAAGTAAAATGTAAATATAACAATCAAAGGATTGTTAAAGGATTGTCATAGCGCCCTGACGGCACTATTCTTTTTATCTGCCACCCATATTGCATTTATTCTTCAATGAATGCAATCTAACAATTCTTTTATAATCGTATATATATTGACTAATGGTATCAACTTACAAAAACTATTTGGAAGAGATTTCCAAATCTTGGAATGCTCAGTCCGAAGATATACTTGACTTGACTGGTGAAAACGTGGACAGCTGCCCCTGTGGTGAAGCCACTGACCAATGGATCCGACATATAGGTGGTCACAAACCCTAGTCGGCACGCCCCGAATATAACCTACAAAGTCAAAAAAAATCATTGGATTGAGGATGTATGTTGAAAGGATAACTCAACTGAACGCTTGATGTATGTCAAAAGGATAACTCAACTAAACGCTTAAGCAGTTCGTTAAAGTATGTTATATTATTATAGATATGACAGGAGTACCCGAAATAGACACATTAACATACAACATTGCGAAAAAATAAATTCTTGCAATTTTTTTTGCATACAAAATATGACTAATTATGATAAAGTATTGCAATATCGCAATATAAGTGCCCAGTCCAAAAGTATATATTAGAGGAAGAGAACACGTGACTAGCCTGTGTAATTTAGACTAGCAGATTACGACTGGTTGCCCATGTGACCTACCTGTATTATTCCTACAAGGATACAGAAGGACGATACTATGGCTATCCTCTGCATGTCAATTTCATGTCTGGACAATAGATGTGGCGGTGGGGCGCCCGGCGTTGTTGTCGATAAATCCGAACTGAAGTTGGCACCAAGGAACGTTTCTGTCCCATTAGCTGCCCACATACTCCCTGGTACGGACTCCGTGTACTGAGGTCCAAGTCTGGACAAGACAGACCCCGTCATTAAACTGACCACAGCAACAGTACCTGTAATCATATCGATGTAATTGTTTTTAAACATAAATCTTGTTCCTGTATGGGTATTACCCAAAGATCATAAAACAGACGAAACCAATCTTAACGTAAGACTTACCCAATCACAGATAACGGTGCAAAAAGTTTCATCATTTGTGATTGGCTAAGCACATTTTATGCATTTTGGAAACGTCATTATTTTACTAATTGTTCAGTATGAACTGGTAACAACGGATACAAGTATGGTAAATTATTTTGAATAATCAGCTAGAATGGTAATGAAAAGGCATCCGTGCTCAATATGTCCAGATATAATGCAAACTAATTGAAATTGCCCAAGATACTAGCATAAAAAGAAATAATGGTTATACCGAAAAGCAAAACAGGACTAAAGCAGACACAATTTGAAATCGTCCCTTTAGGTACAATGATGATATTTACTATCAATTTCGGATCAACTTTACGATTTGTTCTGTTCACACGTTGTAGACCTACCCATTGATATATGCCTTGATGTTCCGAAGAAGAAGTAGATGAGGACTGGGAAGAAAGACATGTAGAGGCCAACCACAGGAGGGAGGTCCGCCAACATAGAGTAGGCCATACCTGTGGGTAAAGTGGGAAATAACAACTGACGATAGAATGGGGCGGATACAGCGTGGTGTTTTAAGGAGATATAAACCTTCAAGGTATCACTTATATTCCGAATTTCTATATTTAAGCAAAATGTTAACATTTAATCAAACCTTGTATAACTACATTTAAGCATTAAACATTAAAATGTGTTTATTGAAAAAATAATTATGCGATATAAATATTTCTCTTGTTAATTTAAAAAGTTCAGATGCTCTAAGTGAGCTTTAACTCCTTACTTTGTGGAAGCTGCATTATTCCGACAGTGAAGCCAGCGATGATGTCACTCGGGAGATCGACTTTCCAATTGTATTTCTGGTAAATCTTGATAAAAGGGAAAAGTTTGTATAAGAACTTTTTTCGTCTCTCTTTCGTGCATGCGCACATGCTAGAGACTTCCTGTTTGCACTTGTCCATCACTGTAGCAGGCTCATCATCGGGTTGTTTGAAGTCTTTATAGAATGATGAAGTGCGATACAGCCTCTGTTTGATGTTCACATACGGGTCTTTTTCAGGATCCACCATGATTGGATGACTTGTGCAGTCCACGTCCATGACCACGTGATACGTAGGGACCGACATGTTGTCCATTTTTACTGGTCTCGATAATTTGCGACAATAATATCAGTAACTGAAAAAAAAATGAAAAAGATCTTATAGAGAATATAATTCATGTATAATAAAAAAAACCAACATTGTTGGTGATTGAATGCATTCTGCACTTCGTCATGTGATATTCAGCAAAACAAGTTGTCATTCGAACAAAGAAGATGGAATCATTTCCACTGAAAACACGCACGACTTATCTCCACAACAAACGTACAATTAACAAAATGATTACTAAAAAATAGGAATATCAAAATGTTTTCGTAGAATTAGCATTCAACGTTAAATACATTAAAGGATGAGAAAACCTGCCTTGTGGGTTTGCGGTTACTTTGTAAACAAAACACATGAATAAATCAACATCTTTGACGTAAGGCCTTTCAGTCAGACTTGACCAGTGGATATACCATTAGTGTCTGTAAGTTTTAGGGGCAGACACAGGGCAGTTGAGAGTTTTACACGATATATACATAACGGAACATACAACTTTCGGGGAATTCTTGATTTACTTTTATAGAATTTACAGAAACACACAAAGGGTAGATATGAAGGGGTTAAATGATTGTCACCCTGAATATATCAGGACAGGGTGAATATGAATGTATTATCCTGGATAGGAAAAACAGGTTTCTGGTCAAACGTAAATGGATGACAGAGATATAGTAAAAAGTAATATTGACCGGTTTGTTAGAACACGGATACATCACAGTAGTAATCAATGTAGTTTGTCAGTGTATTATTATGTCAATGACTATCATCACATTTAACGTAAAAAAAATTAATGTACAATGTTTCAAATGAATTATTCTAATTAGAGCGCTGTCAAGTTGTATCTACATTTGTGTAGTAGCTCTTAGATGAAACAAAATATTACTAATTGATAAGAGGCTACGGTAGGGTGTGATTAAGATATTCCGACATATTACTAAAAGCCTTTCATCTCGAGTTCAAGAGGTCGAACACCTTGTGTGACAGTTGCTAGGTCGTGGTTACAGGCCGTGTGTCTTTTCTCTCCGGATACTTAAGGTTCCCCCTTCACCTTATATCCTCGCATTAGAAGGACAATAATAAACCACACCAAATTAATGACAGGTCCTTGTTTGAGTCAACTATAGATGCATTTAAAGTAATTTCTACCTGTGAAAATTTGCCTGTGTAATTTAACGAAAAGACAATGTATGTATGTATGTGGCACGTATACTGACACAACGGAAGGTAATTTAACACAGGGTTTTGATTACGAAATAGTATTTGTGAGTCAATGATTTTCGAATAAGCGTTGTCTTTTTACTATTATATACACTATACATTGTACTTATAGAATTGCCGCTTTTTAACCTAAGTATGCCTTCCAAGACATTTAAAGGGCCACTACCTTTCCGAAACGGCTTTTAATTTTTGAAATAGGAATGTAAAACGAGATCAATAATTTTGTAGAGTCGGAGGATTTATTAACTATACGTTTACTAGCACACTTATCATCACCTTCAGAACTGTTTAATTAGAATAAATAAAATGTTAATTTTCATAACGCGGGTCGTTTTATGTTTCCCGCCGTCGTCCTAAATGCCGCGCGGTAGTTGACTATCACTGCGCCAGACGGCAAAACAGCGAAATGAATCTCCACTGTTATCGTACATAAGACAGGAAATCTTGCATATGTTTGGTGTTGTAACCTCATCTTAAGCCATCGATATATATTTTCTTTTGTTATTAATGTTTTAAGAAACTTTAAATTTTGCTCCGGAAATGTAGTGGGCCTTTAAAAGGCCTTATTTCTTTGTCCCTAAATATGTTAACATTTACTGTGGACGATTGTTGTTATTAGGATATAGGAAGCACACAGTCACAAGTCTCTATGTTAGCTTAACGGGCCAAGCAGAGAACTGGGCACCGTAGGTTGTTTGTGCAAGATAGAAAGCATGATATCGACATAGCACACCGATTATATACACGAAAAGGTTGACAGCATGATGTACGCACTTGCCGAGTATTTCGGTGTGTCCCCGGGTGTAAAAATTAGAACTCCTATGTTGGCCAAATACCGATACCAGGTTCTTTCAACAAAGAAAACGAGAGTGTATCTTAAAATGACCTTAACCATAAACCTCTTTAAAGGGAACATTTAAATTGACTGTTTATAATGATATAATAATTGATATGAAGATAATAAAATGTACTTAAAACTTTATCTACAAATATTAAAGATAAAACTATTAACTAACCAATAAATAAACAATGACAAAAACTGAATGAAAATAACAGGACATACAACAGTCGAAGCCGAAACTTGAAATGATAAAATGTACGTATACAAGCAAAAACTTAACTTTGCCTACCTAGAAATTTCTAATAGCTTGATAACAAGTATGATAGAGTATCACCACCGAGATCCTGTCTAATGTTACCATAGTAATAAAAAGATGAATAAATAAACATGTTTTGACGTAAGCAGTGTCACTCAATCGGGAGGGGATTGTGATTAAAGGTCTTGTTCCCATCTAACAGAGTGACAGCTACATCGGACTGGTGTCAACGGGAAAGTCACCGATACCTTGAACCATGTTTTAACATTGCGCACTTTTAACCAGAGGGGGCAGCCTTCGAGATGATTTTGTATGGATCATGCTATTTTGTATTCAGGGTTTTACTATAATGCAAAGTCGAATATTTTTATGGTCTAAACGACATAAGAATGAAATGGCCTCATACATATCTAGTTAGCTATAAAACAATACAGAAATGCATGGCATGGTTACATATTGCGAGATGTACTAAGATTATTGAAAATGTTTTATTCGTTGTCTTTATTTTATGAATTAATCTTCAAATATATGGCGATATCAAGACTGGAGCCAGGAATCAAAAAAGGAAACCTTGATATAATATATATATAAAGATAGAATGCTTTCCCTCATTGGCGGTACTGGTGCCGCTGCTGTTCCGTAATCAGTACTAGCTTGTTTTAAATGTAGATATTTATGTAAATGTGATACTCCACATTAGCATGTAATACAAATGTATCTTCTGTGACTGGAGACACCCGAAACCCCCTAACATCTGACAGAGATGATTTCATCATATCATATAATGGTACGTGCCATGTGGACACTGAAGGTTAGGAAATAAAGCGAGTGTTGGTCCAGTATTTTATTGCACAAGTAGAATTATGTTTATTGAATATCATTCTGCATTAGGTTCAAGATAAAACATACTTGTTTCCCAACATCAAAGTACCATGAAATATCATTACATGCCTTCACTAACGTTTTTTCATATCGAAATGTCAACAGACATACGTGGCATTAGTTAACTTAATTGTTTGAACAGCCTGCAATAGTGACTTTTTGTAGTTATGATCCGCAAAAGACAATTATTAACTCACAAACCAATCCATCATTGCAAAGGACACATGTTTTTGTAGATGTTTACGTAGTTTTTGTACACATGACGTTAATATACACTTGTTTGGTTTTTGGTTAAGCTGAGGACAATGGCTGTGTACAGATCAATACTTGTGACATCTGTGTAACGGAGCGCTGTGTTTGCCTGCATAAACATTGATGATGTAAAGGGGGACATATCACTAAATCAGCCGATATTAAAATTATCGCGAAACATAAATGTCCTTTATGAATATTTTATATTCTCGGGAAATCATAGAAATTATTAAATGGTTGTGAAAAAAAGTGTAAAATTGATAGCCATGTTAGTGTTACGCTTAGATGCTACAAGTATTTGAGGTTCGAGTTCAGATCAGTTTTGATTTGTCTAGCAACTCACATAAAAGTTAGAATATGGAATATGTTAATCTTTATGATATCTAGTGACGTTTGAGGAAGGAGCATTAAAAGCCCTCTTGATTATATAGTTTATAGTAGTAATATTATTGTTCTCGTTTTTTTAAATGGAAACACAAGATCATATATACATAGATGTGTGGCTTACACATTTCATGTCTTCAATGCTTTGTAAACGATCTAAATAATATATATATATAATATATATAAGTACATTCCAGCCAGCGACTTACAAGCCAATGTAAGACGCTATTTAATGAAATACTTTGCATTATTAAGGTACTAGTTATGACCTTATAAGGACGTGATATTTCCATATACAACGGTGTGTGTTGTTGTTTAGACTCACGAAAAGAACACTATTTTATCGTCCGTTTTGTCGTACTATCCAAACATAGCGGCACTGGATAAAAGAAAGACTTGCCTGTGGTATATCGGGAGTCGAACAGTTATATCAATAAGGTTCTCATTTCTCACTTAACGGTGACTGCATTAAACCCGAGGCCTGCAGACAGTGCATTACTTAGATCACATTCAATTAATTTGACCATGGGTGTCCTGAGGGTGATATTGGTTCAGAAACCTGACCCTGACCTTGATATGGTGTTTTATATAGTGATGTCTGTGTAATACATTTACATGTTCAACATAGTATACAGTATTGTTGTACTTTAGAATGAAAGAAGTACAACATTAATGCTAGCATATATTTGACAGACGAAATCATGATATAATTGGAAGTTGATTTTGTTCAATTATACTATATAGATAAATAATAGTAGGATTGAACAGTGTTTTGAATTTCAGTAACACTGTTTTGATATTTTACACTAGTTGATCTCGCTAGTGGACAGGTGTGTGGTAAGTTGACTAGGCGTCGATTAAAAAGATAATCTTCATAGATTGTGGTCCCTGGAATAAATGGCACTGTTGTACAAAAATATTAACCCGTTCAAATGTTTGAATAAAAAAAACATATCAAAATAATTATAAAAAATAAACCCATTGCAGCCACGTACCCAGATCTATAGTAAGTAAACTTACCTTGTGGTGAGAAGTGGCTAACTTTTTACAGTCTTATATTCCTCGTCATTCATGTTCCACGTGTGAGTACCAATCAGTACAAATCATTCCATGATCAGATTAATTACCACATGTCTATTTCCTATATTGCAGTCTGTGTTCGGCTTTAAGTTATACAGCTCGGCGAAAATACCTAGCCTGCGTGTCAAAGTAACTGTACATATGAACATTCCGCTGTGCGCATGGCTCATGTCCGATCTATTGTTCAATTCCTATACACGTCGTAATATTGAATAGAGACAAAATCAACACGGATTTTCTCAGTGTATATATATATACGGGACATTTACACGCGTGTGTAATAGTCTCTGGTGTATTCGATACTCTTTTAAATATCAGCGTTATATTAACTCCACCAAATTAACACACGCATTCATTCGTATCTATATATGTATTAGAATATAATGGGGGCAGAGATAGAGCAAATTTCCTTTAAATTGCAGTATGTAAGATTAAAGGTAGCCAACTTCAGGTATTTTTAAAAACTGAATGCATTCACTTTTTACCCATAAGAAGAAGAAACACATGAAGAATGCAAGATCGAGTATGATTGCAGTGTATCATAATTGTAACTATCAATGTTTTATATCAAATATTACAAATATTACATATACTTCTTTATGTATTTAACCACTGATAAGCCAATGGAGTATGATATCCCGATGACATTTTGCCGGTATTTTATAGCATGTAATAAAAACAGCAGTCGCTTATTTCAAAATACAGAGTACAATCACGATATTCAAATTAAGTTGCAAGCTCAGGATGTTTTATAGTTGTTATCATTAATCAATACTGTCGGTTAAGGAACTGCTCAGGTGAAATATCAAAATGTTCTGATGACTAACTTTTTTTCTAATACATTTTTTGAAATAGAAATTCATACAAAAATAAAAATTGTATTAAAATAATATGGTGGTGTGCTTGAATTTAAGCTATTATCAATTAAAATATTGCTATTTGATGTAAATTGTTATTTTACCGGAATTTTACTATTGTGGACATACATACGACACCCTAAAGCAATATTTTGCAAATAAGTTGTTCGATGAGTATTCGCAAAATTGACAAAACCAATGTTTTCTCCAAAAGAAATTATAATACAACACACTAAACCATTTTATTTGCTCAGAACAGCTGTATATGTTACCCGATACTCCCTATAATTTGAAGATGAAAATACCTCCTTTTTTTACAATATTTGGCAGATTCAACGCATGACAGAACAAGTCCTGATGAATAACTTATCCTAAAATTTTGCATTTCAAATGAAAACAAGTTGCTTATTCTAAAACTATCATAAAAATAGGGCGTCAGTGAGCTTGATTTTTGTCCCGATACAAAGTAAAGGAAAAGAACATGATCTTGTGTGGCACATGATCTTGCGCACTGGTAATTTCAGCTAATTTTAATAAAGTAACAAACTTATTCGGACATAAAAAAGTACAGAATGGCAATATTAATTCTAATACAATCTCAAGTTTTAATTTAAAATGCAGTCGTACCGTGTTACAATGGGGCGATAGTGGAAGAATGGCGGAAAGTGTCGTCCGATTAAAAAAATGCCAACATTTTTTTCATTTGATATTTTTAAAAATTTCAAACTAATTTTTAATTCAATTATTTTATTTTTATTGAAATTTAAATGGTCAGTTAAATACATTGAATATGATTAAAATATATATTATATAGTGCACTGGGCAAAATCATGTACTGTGTTTACTTCCAGTTCCAACATGAGGTAAGGTCTTTTATATTTGGTAAACTGAAAATGTACCATTTATTTTTGAAAGGTACTGAAAAACAAATGTTTGGTCCTTGCTGTCACCATGATATAACAATAAATATATATTTAATTAATTATCTATTGGCTATGGCATTCTTAGGTGCCCAGGATTATGTGCCGGCGTTGTGTTATGTTTCAACATTTTTTGCTAAAAATTAAAATCATATCTTTACTAAAATGTAAAAAAATTCAACCATATAGGTTATGATCCCAACCTTAAATGCTGATCACTTTCATCTTGGAAAACCTAAAAAAATATTTACAGCAAAACTTAATTTGATAAAGCTAAAAATGTTGTTGTACCGGCGAGCAAAAAATTAATAAGGAATAAGTAAAAATATTGAAGTACTACTGATGTAAGAAAAGCACCTTTTCAAAATGGCCGCCAAATTGATCATTTCTTAAAATATGTGTATAAAACATTCTACAAGCAATAAAAGTCTTATTTCTATATATTTTCTATTTGGTAACTTGCTACAGATTGAGAAAATTAGATTTTGGATATTACTAGAACTCTTTTATTAATGTTGAAACGAGACTTCAACGAGATTGAACCCTCACCAGATCAGATTCTTATTCAGTAATCGTGTGTTCTATGTTTGGGTACGTTTAGATTGTAGTTATTGTTAGATTTTTGTTTTATTCCCGGCCACATCGGTAATGAAACCTTACGTAAGTTCACCATAATTTCTATATTTAGGATATTACTGCTGTCTATTCTATTTTCCAAGAAGTATTAAGACTACTTAATAGCACACGAGTGTCACAATAACTATATACTGTACCTTTTTGTACTTATCTTCACGAATAAGCACTAACTATATGTTTAGTAAAGACATACAATAAGCTGTTGAAAAGTCATTTCATAAACATATGACTAACAAGGTAGGTTATGGTTCAGTAATAATTGCACACCTTGGTCATTTAATTTATAAGTAAATATGAAAATGACCCCTTTTATATGAAGAAACTGTGAGGATATTACCTGACGTACTAATTTACATATTGAATGTTAAGAACGTAAGACTTTAGAGGTCTGCATTTGACCTCGATTTGTATGATGGATGTCATCGTGACCTAGATCTTATCATGGAATAGTTTTTCAATTTGACATACGGCTCAGTAATTACGTTGTCATTTTATCAATTTTATCTTAAATTATGACTTTAGACTCATATTTTCCTTCATGGGAATGCGAACGATAAGAGTACCAAACATTATATAAAAATATCGATAAACCTTGATAGAATGTTCTGATGAACTTGAGAACCGTTTCCAGGTATGTAAGCAATGATTCTGCAGATGATACAAATGTGGCTCATGTGATTTTATGCTCACATCCGAGTTTTGTATATACCCATAACTTATACCGACAGACCGCAGTATATCTTCTCGATGATGTGCGACTAAATGCATGTATCATTAGAACCGCCACTGTAAAATGATATCTGTCTCCTTTAATTTATACCCAACTAACATGATTTACACACCAGGTATATTTACATACTTGGCATAACTGTGTTGATATATTTATAAAGTTATTCACACGTGATACTTCTAAAAACTTGATAGCATTGGTGTTAATGTCGAGTTTCTAAGATACTTAATTTACCAATACTTATGAATGACCATACGAAAAATACAATTATTTTCAAATTGACCATTTTATAGTTACTGTTTATCCATTATACTCTAGTTTCTATGGTTTTGGAATTAGAGTAAACTGTTATTGTAGTATCGAAAATCTAAAGAATAATATCGATTTCATGATGAGATTTATTCATAAAATCAAACATGAACGGGAACAGATCACATAATTCGAACTAGTGTCGCAACAGCAGCAGGAATAAGAAACATGCAAATGACGCATCTATCACAAAATCGAAAATTATTCAAAAACGTCTATTGCGAAGCCAGAGCTTATGAACGTTCTAAACAATTCCGATTTTCAACAAAAACAAAAGTGTAGAATGACCATGATATGCATGTATTTTACCTCATTGTTTCTTCTCTAGGAATGAACACTTACTTTATTAGTCTAAATATGTACTGTTAATTACACTACTCTCGAACTACGTGTAATTACATAGCTGTGATTCAAATGTTAAGGTAAATCGTATTCTCTCCTGAAACTCTCTGTAAGTTAATATGGATTTTAATTCGTAATCCAGACTTTTTCGTCAGAGATGTCGTAGTTGTTTTTTTTACATTGTAGAACTTATGACGTAATTAGGATACAAAGGCCATATCCTTCAGGTATCCATGGTGATATTTTCGTACTATGGCCACAGGATACAGTATTGTTTACCGGGTTGTTTACTTACGTAGATCTGGATTGCTTTCAAGACGCAGTCATTAATTTGGTAATTTTGTCGTGACATCTATTTACGTAATACAATTGATAAGGGGGTTAAAATGTGTATATTTAAAAAAAAAATATTTGTCATCATCCATCAATCAAAAACATTAAAAATTAAATAGAAAAAAGTTTAATAGTGTCAATATATTTTCCATTTCCATTACTTGGTAGATTGAATGAAACAACCATTACACTAAATATAGATTAAGCAACTTTTATATGATTCAGTTTTGAAACAAGACAAAAATGAAGCTTAGATCAGAATCATATAAACAGTTGATTCGATTTGTGTTTTTGTGTATAGCGAAATGTTGCAAAATATCTATAACCTTAATCTCCAAACAGTAATCGATTTTATACCCTACAGGCATTATTTGGCCAACAGCTGTTGCTATACAGATATTACCTGTACTTGCTTATAAAATACATTGTTCACTGCATAACGGTGTCGTTTGAATAAAATGCTATTATTCTTATTTGCGTAAAGACGTACACAATGTACCAGTTATTCTTACGGGTTAGTGACCTATGAAATTGGGTGAAGAATCCATGTTCAATTGCTACGGTCGTTAGCTATTTATAAAAAGTTCCATGTATCCATATGTTGTATATAAACACATTTATTGATACATCATAACCTCTTCAGCAGTAAATACACTTCTTCGATTAAAGAAACAATAAAAAACAGGATATTTCGCCATACCGACATATTTGAAGCGTCAGTTTCATTTTTACGTTCTCCACAAAATTATCATAATGATAAGTAGTCAACAATTTCTCGGAAAGGAATTTATATACGATTTAAACTCATTTTCCAATTCCCAAATATTTAATGTTCACTATCCATGTATGTTTGTACAATGCGATCAAGGAATCCAAATAAATATAATTGACAATTTTCTCAGTGATCATGTCAGCATATCGAACTTCGTCATTGAAACGTCCTTTATTCGGGTGCCGTAGATCGTGAGTTCGAGGCCCGGAGAGGGCACGAGTAATAATCAATAAATTGTCATCCTTTGTTAAATTGTGTTTCTTTGATGTGTTTATCACTAAATGAATAAATATTGTTTAAACTAATTAACAATGGACATTTTCGTTCGATAACACATCAAGGCAAAGACAAAGTTTCTTTTAACATAACATTTGTGGTCGAAAACATGAAACAATAACTGATATTTTAGTCCATAATCTTATAAACGATAAAATATAAGATTACGAGAAGGTACAAATCAATTACCATGTATTACCTGTGATACCTGGGGATTGACGGACAGGTCTATTGTCTGTGACGGACATACGGGACAGGTATAGTAGCATTAGCTGTCGTGGAAATCACCGGATGTGTGAGTCACTGTCCTGATGGAGCAGACAGTCTGTTGTTAGACAGTTTGTGTTATAATGTCCTACACCAGTGTTTTATCGGCTTCTGTGTGGTCACAGTCACCAAACAACATTACAGAAAGATGTTCATTCTCTAATTAACCATGTCTATAAAGAGGAGTTCTTTTGTATCGAATTTTGAATATTACATCTGCGGATGCTTTAGAAACTAGTGGATTATTTGTTAATTAAAAAAAATATAGATATTAAAATATTTCATAAACGTCTTTTTTATTTAAGTAAGTATGATATTGTAGCGGATATTTCCATTAGTATTTTGTTAACTCCAGTGGAACAAACATATTGTGACTTTTGAAATTGTGCCCTGACTGAAGTACGTTATTGCATTGACATCAGCCATAATATGGGTAATCTGTAAATTAAATACTAATAATTAAGTTAGAGACGCTTACGCTTTAATAATTATAATCCACAGATGCTTATTAAGTTTTTAAAGGAATACATTTAAAGGGGCGCACCTCGCTAATCCCGGTTACATATGTAGCTAATCGGCAAGCAGCCGTCCTATTCCAAATGGCATTTATCCTTCATAATTTGATAAATACAAATATTGGTATAGAATCCTATTTGAGCTGAGGTTGTATTATATTTCCATGGGACCTACTATTAATGGAAGTGAGAATGTCATACAGAGCTATTCATAATTCTGGCGGTTAGACGATGGATGGACTCACGGTGGTGTTAAAGTCACACGAGGTTATGTTCATATCAGTTCCAGCCGACATTTCCTTCTTACTGAAGACAAATGTAAACCAGAAGATGCTGACACTACAGATAGTCATTTGTGATGTATACCTCATAACGAAATTAATAAATCTATGGACGCATTCCTGACTCCGACATTGGGGCTCAGTTTGAAGGTCACAATGTCAGAGGCATATGAAAGATGGAATAGACACAGCGTGCCCGATGATAATGTGGAAATTAGGAAACTATGATTGTTTAAATACATGTATTGTACATGTATATATCATGAAACGACACATTTTCATATTTGGCTGATTACCTTTAAATTCAACAGTCCCTTTCCTTGATTTTTGCACGGACAATGAATTTATTCATAAGTCTGAGATAATTTATTACATAGCGCATGTCATCATGCCTATATCTATATAATTCAATATGCTTATTTACTTTATCATTCCATAAAACAAAAAATGCATCGCCAACTGTAACGTCGCTTGTGATTGGCTGATAAAATGGCGTAATGATATCATAGAAAAAAGAACTACAAAATGCAATCGAAATTTTGAGATTATCTATAGTTTGAATTATAAGAATGTTTTTGCATAGTTTCTTAATCTAATTAGAAATAACACAGAAATCTTCACGGATTATTTACATAAAACATGTATACATACGAGTCAATGTTTATTAAAAGTGATGTTTTTTTCTATAGATGTACCGCAAATTATGGTGAAAACAAATAATACCTACCAAACTGTTACAATATTACATCAAATTAATGGTAAGAGGGAATACTGAATAATTACCATTAACGCAATCCACATTCAAGATTCTGCTAAGACAAACAGCCAGGAAACAAGAAGGGACAAACATACACGGGGAACATATCAATCCACAATCGCCATAAGCCATTGTAAGGAGAATGGGTATTGTTATAACGACATTGACAATCCGTGGGGTATTTGTGTTTGGTATCTCTCTGAGTACATAAATCAGTCCATAGATCAGAGGGAAGAAAAGAACATTTATTGATGACAATAACGATATATTCCTTTTACCGCACTCGCTTGCAGTATGCAGTATAGTCCATTTTGATTAAACAGGAAAATATATTAAAATACCAATCAGTTTGAGCAAGTGATAAGCTCTTGCAGTGTGCATGTACTGATCGTTTCAAGTTACACGTGTATAATTGTGAAAACACTATTCTTTACAATTTGATATTGTTTTCTGTTCGCATAAGTAATTGTAACCATTTTGGTTATTGTCGGAAACAATACACAGTTTTGCATATTAATACTTTTTGAAAATTATTAATGAAGCAGCACCATATGTATATCTATGATATTGATCACACTGATATATTACCAGTTATATATCGTTAGCGTTAATTATAATTTCGTGTCTGCAATATATATTAAACTCGTCATGTTAATGAAATGATCAACGCATTTTAATATTGTCTGTCACGCTTTCCGATTTGGAATATGACTTAAATAATAATACATTCAATATGAAACGAAAAAAAAATATTGACCAAGAATAAAGAATTCCTAGATAATATTTTGTTCAAAAGCATTCACAAAAATCAAGTTTATGATCATGGTATTAATGCTAAAGCATGGTTTCATCAAAAATATTAAAAATATATATTTAAAAAAATATATATATAAAATATTAAATATATATAAAAATATTGAAAATATATATGAATTGGATGTTGTTTATAAAATTAATATAAACAAAAAATATACCGGAAACCAGCCATTTCCTAATTTGAAAATGATTAATTTCTTAATCCACATTACCTAGACATAACGAACAAAAATCCTCAGTAATGACCATAATGACACTCCATAAAAATTCAATGTTTAAATTAAATACACGACACCATGTTATTTTTTCTGCAGTTCTGTTTGAATAATTCCTAAATCGTTTTCTCTTAAATATAATTTAATATGGGTATGCTAACTGCAGTATTACAAGGACAATCAATGTTTGTTTCAAGTATCTGTAACAAAACCAAGAAACATAACCAATCAGTTTCTTACCTCCAGACGACCCGGCACCTTGTACTTGTAACCATCGACTGGTTTGTTTTCCTATGTGGAAACAGATATTGATATAGACGGTCATTCATCCGTGACCGGCCGAGCGTCATCAACAAATTCGGTGGTCAGTGACGGTCCATTAGTATAAATCACTGTGATTTACTGTGACGGTAGGTGCACCTGGGAGATTAGGCTGTACCATCCATGTAATAGATGGCGTCATTTTATAGCATCTCTACTACAGACCGAGGTGTTAGATGTCATGGCTGGTGTCACCTTTATACAGGGTTCCAACATAGATACCTCCATGTTTAGAGTTATTTACAGTCTGTGAACTATGTGTGTTATAGTTTTTTATTTCCAAGTTATACAATTGATAAGCCTAATTGCACTCATATAGTTTCACTTGGAGCACAGAAAATACTGTATAGATTTTTGTGATTTTAATCGTATACAGAAGCTGTTATTTTGTGGAATGTTCAGTTTCCAGTTTCCATGTTAATAAATTTCGGTTTTTTTTACATTTCATGTTGAAGACTTGGCCAATGTTTGCCATTCATATTAAGTTACTCTCCGTGCATTAACGCTTTATTAACTTTTTTGAGAGACCCTATTTGGTTTCGTATTCGTGTTATTTTCTTGATATGAACTTAATATTCAAAATGTAATTAGATAAATAAATTGTAAAATCCCTCGCCTTATAAAAAACAGAAAACTGTAAAAGTTAAGAAAATAAAAATACTAAATTGTGATGGTTTTTCTTCAATTTATTCAATATTACGATAACCAACTACAGATTACAAGGATTTGTCCTAAAAGGAGATGTATGAAAATAATGATGTGTGAAGTAGGACACAATTGAGAATCAGTATTTGATTTACTTTTTCGCATCCAACATTGCAAACCTGAAGCGAGTAATTTCATGTGTGCTTACGTTTTCATAATTACAAGTCTAATAATTCATTCATATGAGTCTATCGGATTAAATAAGGCACGTTAATTTTTTTTCATTCATTACCGTCTATATAGTTCAGTAAATTTACCGTACATACAGTATCTTTATTGAACATAGAGTGATGAACCTTGCGTTAACGGTTTTATACACCTGTAACAGAGCGACATCTATCGGACACCTGTGGAATTATACAAGGCTGATGTTATCATGTCAGAACATGAGCGCGTGCACTATGTCAGACATCACAGATATTTACCTGTTGATGGCAATATTTTGTTTATTTTTTACAATGTTTCTGATGGCAATAATTTAATGCCTGTTTATCAACCACACGGTATTAATTATGTATCATTCCAGAGTTAAAAATAAACACTTAAAAATTATAATTATGTATTATTTCAAATTGAAGAACTTATTCTTCCCCGATCCCTAACTGTAACACATCACCTTGTCTGTCTAGGTCTCAATGTACCTGGACACGATGTCCACCTGTAGTGGACACCGTGTTCACACGTAGTGCACTCCGTGTCTACCTGTAGTCTAAAAATTGTGCACTCCGTGTCTACCTGTAGTCTAAATCTTGTGCACTCCGTGTCTACCTGTAGTCTAAACCTCGTGCACTCCGTGTCTACCTGTAGTCTAAACGTAGTGCACTCCGTGTGCACAAGGGTGTAACCTTTAGTCTACTACCAACTGTATGTTGGGATGGTTATAAATGGCGTCCGCGAATAGTATAGAGGAAACCGAAAAATGATGTCATGGACAATTCTACATTTGGATGTAAACAAAATCGTCTTACCTATTCAGTATCAAAACTATGCTGTTTAAACCGATTTTGTCAAAGATAACCTGCTTAAGACAAAAATGCTAAAACGTTACAAAAAACGAGTTTTAAGCGTATTTAATAATTGTCCAACTAATGGAAAAATAGATAACAAAATAGACAAATAGACCTTTGTCTTTAGAACAAGGTATCATGTTGTAAGAAGATCGATTAATTAACTGTATATTGTAGGCGTGTCTTTAACGTGTCCATGATGCCAACAGATGCTGTATATTGATGAAGTTATCCATCAAATAAGATGTTTCGAAAAAAAGAGATACTTTAAACAACAGTTCAGACAATTAGAAAATTATGTGATAGACTTGATATAAAACACGGGTAGTAGGAGTTATTCCAACTTAATTCAACAATAGAATATGCAGTCTTGTCCTCGGGTATATTTATTCATTTAAATCATATTAACGGAAGTTACTTAACAAATACAAGTAAGCGGTATGACAACTTGTTTTACGTGCAGGTAGTATTTACAGTCAACAAAAGCATTCCTCAGTAGTTTAAACATCCGGGTCTGACGTAACCGATAGATGTAAACGTATACAAGGATGATGACGCCTGTACAACTATACATGACGTATAGTTGGTTGCCCACTTCAAGTTGATGTCTTTGTTTTGTATCGGAGTATCAGTACGTTCCTTTGCTTTCGCTAATGTGTCGTCAATAGAGCCGCATAGACGCCCAATGGTTTATTAATAATAAATCAGTTGAAAGAGTGGCGAAGATTAACTGAAGAAATAAATCAGAACGCATATTTTTATTGTCTCTTAGTTTACGAAACCTTTGTCAACTTATGCACAAATGATTTAACGGCAAGTGTTTGTAAGAATCACGCAGGTGCACACATAACATTTAATCTGTAAAAGCGTTTTTTATTGTCCGTTGGAATTTAAAGTAATAATGACACCAACGCTTTGATAACGGAACAAAGGACAGCTCTATATCTATGTAATAGTCCTTCGGTCTAAGGTAACACATAATGAAAATATAAGAAAAAACCACACTGACAGCTTCAGTTTGCGGGCGCCATTATTTAACCACTGTAAAAAATCTCATCAGCGTGATTGCGATGCTTTGAAGTCAGCTCATTATATAATCGAGCGGTTAAAACGCTTTTATGATTCGACGAACGTTTTATTCATGTATTGCTTTTTATTTTCAAGCGTTCAAGTGATTTGGAAGAAACACAAACATTCGGCTCACTAACGACACTCAATCGGGAAAAAACCTTCGGCACTTTCCGTAAACGAGAAAATTCTTAAAAGAATGCCTGAGGGGTTCCGATTGTAACGACACTCAGTGCCCAACATAAAAATAAAATTGATGTTTTGACCTAATACCAAAATTGTGAATAGTAAACTGCAGTATGTTAATCTTAATGAATATATTTGCATTTTGAAAATAATAAATAAAATAATATATTAGAATTTGAATCAATCGAAATCTTGAATGTTAAATGTTCAAAAATCATGTGGCGAAACGTCTGGGGCGAAATGAAAGTCGAAAACAGTAAAAAACAGAAATTTCGGACTTACATCAAAATTGTTTGAAAGTAAAATACAGTGTGTTAAAGCGAATAGTCGGGCAAGTGACTGTAAAATCGGTAAAAATGGTATTAATATATCCGGTATAATTTCTTATGAATTAGAAAAATAAAACTTTCCGTCAAAATCGCTGTACATGCGAAGAAAATAATATCTATGGGAATCCTAAAAGTCCTCCCGACCGGCTATGAGTGCAGTTCAATCTTAACGCATGCGCAACATCCACCACTCTCCGTAGTAAACAAAACATATGGCTACCGTAGTTTTGAACCAAAAGTTCTCCGCCAAAACAACCAACTGACTCACCTAAAATGCGAAAGGAAAGGCAATGGAGCAGCGACAATCCCAACAACTGACTCGGTAAACATTACGACGCATGGAGAGTGTTAATACAACTTGTTATAGTGAAGAGAACAGTTCAAACGAGCACGCGGCTCCGGACCGCTTCTGTACGTACCAAGGCCTACTACCCGGTACTCCCTGCTCAGCTGATAGTGAGTGAGGCTTCGTATTTTGATCATTATGTAAATAGTCCCTAGCAGTATTTTTTCATAAATGAGTGGTCACATATGAAAAACACCTCTGGTACAATATCATATCCAATAACGAAGTTATTCAACCAATCAATTTCAACAGGAACTCTCCCGGATGATTGGAAAAGGGCTCGAGTGTGTGCCATTTTCAAAAAAGGAGATAAGTGTGAACCGGGAAACTATAGGCCTGTAAGTCTCACGTCAGTTATTTGTAAAACACTAGAAACTCTAATAAGGGATCATATAGTAACATTTATGAGGAAAAACAAGTACTTCTCCAACAAACAATACGGTTTCTTATCAGGTAGATCAACAACATTACAACTTTTAGAAGTTTTGGATAAATGGACAACTGCTTTAGATAAAGGTGACGTAGTCGATTGTATATACATGGATTATCAGAAAGCTTTTGATACAGTTCCGCACAACCGTTTACTGAATAAATTAAACTCATATAATTTCAACCAGCAGATGAAAACTTGGATTTCATCTTTTTTGAAAGGAAGACATCAAATGGTAACAGTGAATGGCAAAAATTCCGAATGGTCAAGTGTAACATCAGGAATTCCACAAGGATCGGTTCTTGGACCCTTATTATTTGTGATATTTGTTAATGATCTTCCAGATATAGTGCAGTCAGACGTATACTTATTTGCGGATGATACTAAAATATTCAAGGCTATCCGTGGCAAAGATGATGCTTTAGATCTGCAAAGTGATTTAGATACAATGTCGAAATGGAGTGAAACGTGGCTTCTAAAAATGCACCCAGATAAATGCAAACACATGAGGATACACAAACAGAGAACAAGAAACCAACGTGAGGAAATTATACAATACCAGCTCAATGGAAAAACACTGCAACATATAGACCAAGAAAAAGATATAGGAGTAGTTGTAGATT